>NW_019942599.1:194525-341469 GCF_002910315.2 Salvelinus sp. IW2-2015 | reverse complement strand
TAATTGAGTGTATGTAAACTTCTGACCCACTGGGAATGTGATGAAAGAAATAAAAGCTGAAATAAATCATTCTCTCTACTATTATTCTGACATTTCACATTCTTAAAATTAAGTGGTGATCCTAACTGACCTAAGACAGGGCATTTTTACTGGTATTAAATGTCAGGAATTGTGAAAAACTGAGTTTAAATGCATTTGGCTAAGGTGTATGTAAACTTCCGACTTCAACTGTACATCCGTTTTTTGTGTTTTGTTGGTGTAATAAAAAAAAAAAGCTAACATTAGCGAATGTTCACGGCTAACACAAAATGAAATATATTAGCCAACGTTCCAGAAACGGTTTTTCTTGTTGAATGCACCTCTGGCCTAAATAACAGGTGAATTCCAAGAGCAACAAGAAAATGCAGAGAGAGAGGCGAGAGTAAAAGAAGAGGCGAGAGTTGCAATTGAAAATCTGTTGGATATTGAAAGAGAAAGTATGTAAATAAATATGCTATAGAATATCCTGTCAATATATATTTTACGCATTTCAACCCCTCAAATCAAAATCAAATCAACGTTTTTTGGCCACGTACACAGTTTTGCAGATGTTATCGCAGGTTCAGCGAAATGCTTATGTTTCTAGCTCCAACAGTGCAAGAAATCAAGACATATCAGAAGAAGTACTTGCTAGATTATAACCTGGTTATACTCATTCTCCAAAAGTCAGGGAGGTTAGATCGTTGGGCAAGTAACCCGAAAGGTTGCTGGATCGAATCCCAGAGCTGACAAGGTAAAATCTGTCATTCTGCCCCTGAACAAGGCAGTTAACCCATTGTTCCCCGGTAGGCCGTCATCGTAAATAAGAACTGGTTCTTAACTGACTTGCCTAGCTAAATGAAGGTTAAATAAAAAATACATTTATAAAAAAACGGCAGGATTCGAGGGATGTTTAAAAAATTCCCACTGTCAGCGGCATCTCTCTGCCACTTGCCACTGTAGGTCTGGGCTGAGGTAGTTTGTTTCACCTCTCGGCCTATGTCATGGGCGGAGTTTCCTGTTGCACAGAGTGGTAAATGAATAGGCTGCTAACAAGGCATATTCGGGGAAGCAGGCAAACATAATGAGCATACATGAATCATTGGAGCTCCCCAGGGGTGCGTGCTCAGTCCCCTCCTGTACTCCCAGTTCACCCACGACTGCATGGCCAGGCACGACTCCAACACCATCATTAAGTATGCAGACGACACAACAGTGGTAGGCCTGATCACCGACAATGACGAGACAGCCTATAGGGAGGAGGTCAGAGACCTGGCCGGGTGGTGCCAGAATAACAACCTATCCCTCAACATAACCAAGACTAAGGAGATGATTGTGGACTACAGGAAAAGGAGAACCGAGCACGCCCCCATTCTCATCAACGGGGCTGTAGTGGAGCGGGTTGAGAGTTTCAAGTTCCTTGGTGTCCACATCAACAACAAACTAGAATGGTCCAAACACACCAAGACAGTCATGAAGAGGGCACGAAAAAGCCTATTCCCCCTCAGGAAACTAAAAAGATTTGGCATGGGTCCTGAGATCCTTAAAAGGTTCTACAGCTGCAACATCGAGATCATCCTGACTGGTTGCATCACTGCCTGGTATATCACTGTCGCTGTCAGAGTCAGCATCGAACACAATTGCAATTGCTTGGCCTCTGACCGCAAGGCACTACAGAGGGTATTGCGTACGGCCCAGTACAACACTGGGGCTAAGCTGCCTGCCATCCAGGACCTCTACACCAGGCGGTGTCAGAGGAAGGCCATAAAAATTGTCAAAGACCCCAGCCACCCCAGTCATAGACTGTTCTCTTTACTACCGCATGGCAAGCTGTACCAGAGTGCCAAGTCTAGGACAAAAAGGCTTCTCAACAGTTTTTACCCCCAAGCCATAAGACTCCTGAACAGGTAATCAGATGGCTACCCGGACTATTTGCATTGTGTGCCCCCCCCCCCCCCRSCRACTCTCTGTTTATCATATATCCACATATATGCACGTGCTATCTGCATTGTGTCCCGCCACCCACCACCCGCCAACCCCTCTTTACGCTACCGCTACTCACTGTTCTTCATATATGCATAGTCACTTTAACCATATCTACATGTACATACTACCTCAATCAGCCTGACTAACCGGTGTCTGTATGTAGCCTCGCTACTTTTATAGCCTCGCTACTGTAAATAGCCTGTCTTTTTACTGTTGTTTTATTTCTTTACTTACCTATTGTTCACCTAATACCTTTCTTGCACTATTGGTTAGAGCTACTATTGGTTGATTTGATTCATGATTCCACTCGTTCGCGAGGTAGGCGAGATTAGAACTCAGATCAAGAAGCCTTCTGATCATTGACTAACACTGGGAACGCAATAATAAGTGGGTAAGCAATAATTAAACAAAATAAAAGTAAACGCTATTTCACAAATAAAAAGGAGTGTAAATGGCGTTTACCCTCCACTACATTGCTGGTTGCCTCTGACAAAACCCATTCATAAACATTTAGCTATCGATGTGATGTTTGGCGCCGCATAATCAGTCAGTTGTGTTCCTGCCTGGCTGAGTGGCAGTGTAGGTGAAATGAGCGAGCTCGCCTGGCAACCAGAGCGCGAAACACACAAGGAAATAAAACCAAGTAGTCTGCCTGGAAATTAATTCGCAAGACAAATACATTTTTCTAATATTTTCTATATTAACACATTTGATCCTTTTCTGTTCTCCTCTCATTTTAATTCAAGTACTTTTCAAGTACCAACTTCAGAAAATGTCATTTTCAAGGAGTCGAGCACTTGAATTTCAGAGTGCCAAATTCAAGTACTTTTAAGCACCTCAAGCACTTTGTGCAATCCCTGAATACAACACATTACTGAGTACCACTCTCCATATTTTCAAGCATAGTGGTGGCTGCATCATGTTATGGGTATGCTTGTAATTTGACTTGGGAGTTTTTCAGTTTGCTGTCCACCAGACACTGGGAGATGAATTCACCTTTCAGCAGAACAATATCCTAAAACACAAGGACAAATCTACACTGGAGTTGCTTACCAAGAAGACAGTGAATGTTCCCGCGTGGCCAAGTTAGTTTTGGCTTAAAATCTGCTTGAAAATCTATAGCAAGACCTGAAAATGGTTATCAAGCAATGATCAAGAACCAATTTGACAGAGCTTGAAGAATTATGAAAATAACAAAATGGCCAAATGTTGCACAATCCAGGTGTGGAAAGCTCTCAGAGATTTACCCATAAAGACTCACAGCTGTAATCACTGCCAAAGGTGTTCAACGCAGGGGGTTACTTATCTAATCAAGATGCCTTGAGTGTTCAAAACATTAGGAACGCCTGCTCTTTCCATGACATAGACTGAAAAGGATTTAGGCGCCTTTGAACGGGGTATAGTAGTAGGTGCCAGGCGCACTGGTTTGAGTGTGTCAAGAACTGCAACGCTGCTGGGTTTTCCACGCTCAACAGTTTCCCATGTGTATCGAGAATGGTCCACTACCCAAAGGACATCCAGTCAACTTTACACCTTGTAGAGTACATGCCCGACGAATTGAGGCTGTTCTGAGGGCAAAAGGGAGTGCAACTCAATATTAGGAAGGTGTTCCTAATGGTTTGTACTCTAAGTGTATATTAGTGTTTCATTTTTCTTCCACTGACAAAAGAGTATTTTGAGTATTATTTTTTTAAATCCATTTTAATCCCATTATGTAACAACAAAAGTCAAGGGGTGTGAAATCTTTCTGTAGTCACTGTATCCACCACGTAGGATARTGAGAGGAGGTTATACATACGTTGATAATATCAAACGATCTCGGTAACTAACACCCACAAATGCGCCCACTGCATTAATCGGAAAACAACCCCTTGCTGTGACTGGCGAATGCATCTTGCCCTATTGTGTTAGCTCAATTGATTGGAGAATTTCCAATGGGTGCAAGGTTAGCACAACTGTGCTTCGAAGGCGGTACTGAGAAATCACACATGCATTTAGAAAAGTGAAAGGTTACCTTTAAAGTGGATGAACGTTTGACAAAAGGGTGAATGTTCCAATGACATTTACCGCACTGTGCTGTTGTATGCCCTTGAGCGATAACCATGTAAATACACAGATGGATGGGTTAAGTATTTAAAGAAATGTAAGGCATCTGTTCTGTATGGAATCTGTTGAATACTTGCAAAATATAATAAATGAATGCAAATATGACTAATTATTCTGATAAGAAAAATAAACATTTAAAACTACAGTTAATCAATCACTGTTTGGCCTACCGCATCGTAACCCTTCCCACTCACAGCCCCTGTCATCCTGAATATGCTTTGAAAATGGCACATTTTGTCATTGAAAAGCGCTCAGGTTCTCCGCTTCACAGCGCTGTATCGGTTTAGACGGACAGCCGTTATAAACTTGAGTCCCGCAGGCAACAAGAAGATGCCCCATCCCTCCTGCTAATTGGGCTACTTTTGCACATTTGCTGTTGTCTGAGCGAGGGAAATGCTGTAAATCGAGAGGAATTGATGTGTTCTGAAAGATGTTGAGGATTATAATATACACTGCTTTGATAATACAAGCAAACCGCACAACCATTAGTTTATATGTGCACTTCACATTTCCATATTTGAAAATAATTTACAGTATCAGCATTTATGATCGCCATGTTTGATCCACAGATACAAGGATGACATGCGTTATACCCTGGGTTGTCCTGCACAGAATGAGCCTGTTTGTCCTATTGTGAAGAAAATTTGCAGAGGAACACGCACTCAAATACACTCGACTCCATTTTATGCACACAAAAATTACTGTACGTTTGTCTGATGTGGTTTTTGAAAACCTTACACTGTTAGATCATATTTTAGCTAGTCATGTTGGCAATATTATAAGCTTTCAAATGATGCCCACGTAATCGAGATTGCGATTTATAATGGAACGTTTTTGGATTGCGTAAACAACAACAGTAAATGTGTGTCGGTGGGGACGCAGGACTGTGTTCCAAATAAAAAAACTACAAGTGTGCCATCTTCAAAAGTGTCTCTTTCTTCGAGTCATAAAAGTGAAATTACTTAGGAACTGTGCACGGTTTGGAGAGGTGTGCGGCCACTTGGAGACACCAGACCTCTCACTCAAACCCTTATAATCATTTTCTCTTATCTTGGACAAAATGTCAATTAATATGCTTATTCTTATTATGTTATTCTTATTATGTTACTGAATGTATTCAGAGTATTTTCAGATGTTGTTATTGACAAATGCACATGAAATCAATGTAAAATGCACATGAAATCAACAGTGTAATGTTTGGATTCAGTCTTGTGTCAGGTGAACTGTTGTGTCCTCATTCTTGGTCAGATCATTTCCCCATAATCTCCAGTGTATCCTTTCAAATGCTACCACGGTCATGCATATGCTTTGTACAGTTCTTCTGTTAGAAACATTTTAATTGGGCCCTATACATATAGGCCCATTTCCACGAGTGTAAGGGGTTAATCAAATCAAAGTTTATTTGTCACGTGCGCAGAATACAACAGGTGTAGACCTTACAGTGAAATGCTTACTTACAGACTCTAACCAATAGTGCAAAAAGGGTATTAGGTGAACAATAGGTATGTAAAGAAATTAAAACAGTAAAAAGACAGTAGCGAGGCTATAAAAACAGTAGCGAGGCTATAAAAGTAGCGAGGCTACATACAGACACCGGTTATTCAGGCTGATTGAGGTAGTATGTACATGTAAATATGGTTAAAGTGACTATGCATATATGATGAACAGAGAGTAGCAGTAGAGTAAAGAGAGGTGTGTGGGTGGTGGGTGGCGGGTGGCGGGACACAAAGAAGATAGCCCGGTTGGCCAATGTGCGGAAGCACTGGTTGGTCGGCGCAATTGAGGTAGTATGTACATATGTACATGAATGTATAGTTAAAGTGACTGTGCATATATGARAAACAGAGAGTAGCAGCAGCGTAAAAGAGAGGTTGGGGGGGGACACACAATGCAAATAGTCCGGGTAGCCATCTGATTACCTGCTCAGATCTTATGGCTTGGGGGTAAAAACTGTTAAGCAGCCTTTTTGTCCTGGACTTGGCACTCCGGTCCCGCTTGCCATGCGGTAGTAGAGAGAACAGTCTATAACTGGGGTGGCTGGCGTCTTTGACAATTTTCACTAATAATACTTTTCACTAATGAGGAATATTAGCAGTTAAATCCACAGAAATGTGTGCACTTGGGTAAATGCTTTACATGTGAATACATATTGCATACAAGTTATACTGGTACATGTGCACAATATACACCGATGTCAAATCAAATTGTATTGGTCACATACACATGGTTAGCAGATGTTAATGCGAGTGTAGCGAAATGCTTGTGCTTCTAGTTCCGACCGTGCAGTAATATCTAACAATTTCACAACAACTACCTTATACACACAAGTGTAAAGGAATGAATAAGAATATGTAGATGTAAATATATGGATGAGTGATGGCTGAACGGCATAGGCAAGATGCAGTCGTACATATGAGATGAGTAATGTAGGGTATGCAAACATTATATAAAGTGACATTGTTTAAAGTGGCTAGTGATACATTTATTACATCCAATTTTTAATTATTAAAGTGGCTAGAAATTTGAGTCAGTATGTTGGCAGCAGCCACTCAATGTTAGTGATGGCTGTTTAACAGTCTGATGGCCTTGAGATAGAAGCTGTTTTTCAGTCTCTCGGTCCCAGCTTTGATTCACCTGTACTGACCTCGCCTTCTGGATGAAAGTGGGGTGAACAGGCAGTGGCTCGGGTGGTTGTTGTCCTTGATGATCTTTTTGGCCTTCCTGTGACATCAGGTGGTGTAGGTGTCCTGGAGGGCAGGTAGTTAGCCCCCGGTGATGCGTTGTGCAGACCTCACTACCCTCTGGAGAGTCTTATGGTTGTGGGGGGAGCAGTTGCTGTACCAGGCGGTGATACAGCCTGGCAGGATGCTCTCGACTGTGCATCTGTAATAGTTTGTGAGTGTTTTCGGTGACAAGCCATATTTCCTCAGTCTCCTGAGGTTGAAGAGGCGCTGTTGCGCCTTCTTCACCACGCTGTCTGAGTGGGTGGACCATTTCGGTTTGTCCGTGATGTGTACGCCGAGAAACTTAAAACTTTCCACCTTCTCCACTACTGTCCCGTCGATGTGGATAGGGGGCTGCTCCCTCTGCTGTTTCCTAAAGTCCACGATCATCTCCTTTGTTTTGTTGACGTTGAGTGAGGTTATTTTCCTGACACCACACTCCGAGGGCCCTCACCTCCTCCCTGTAGGCGGTCTCGTGGTTGTTGGTAATCAAGCCTCCCACTGTAGTGTCGTCCGCAAACTTGATGATTGAGTTGGAAGCGTGCATGGCCATGCAGTCATGGGTGAACAGGGAGTACAGGAGAGGGCTGAGAACGCACCCTCGTGGGGCCCCAGTGTTGTGAGGATAAGCGGGGTGGAGATGTTGTTTCCTACCCTCACCACCTGGGGGCAGCCCGTCAGAAAGTCCAGGTCCCAGTTGCACAGGGCGGGGTTGAGACCCAGGGTATCGAGCTTAATGATGAGTTTGGAGGGTACTATGGTGTTAAATGCTGAGCTGTAATCGATAAACAGCATTTTTACATAGGTAATCCTATTCCAGATGGGTTAGGGCAGTGTGCAGTGTGATTGCGATTGCGTCGTCTGTGGGGCGGTAAGCAAATTGGAGTGGGTCTAGGGTGTCAGGTAGGGTGGAGGTGATATGATCCTTGACTAGTCTCTCAAAGCACTTCATGATGACGGAAGTGAGTGCTACGGGGCGATAGTCGTTAAGCTCAGTTACCATAGCTTTCTTGGGAACAGGAACAATGGTGGCCCTCCCAGCAGACTGGGATAAGGATTGATTGAATATGTCCGTAAACACACCAGCCAGCTGGTTTGCGCATGTACTGAGGACGTGGCTAGGGATGCCATCTGGGCTGGCAGCCTTGCGAGGGTTAACTTGTTTAAATGTTTTACTCACGTTGGCTGCGGTGAAGGAGAGCCCGCAGGTTTTGGTAGCGGGCCATGTCAGTGGCACTGTATTGTCCTCAAAGCGAGCAAAGAAGTTGTTTCGTTTGTCTGGGAACAAGACGTCAGTGTCCGCGACGGGGCTGGTTTTCTTTTTGTAATCCGTGATTGACTGTAGACCCTGCCACATACCTCTTGTGTCTGAGCCGTTGAATTGTGACTCTACTTTGTCTCTATACTGACGATTAGCTTGTTTGATTGCCTTGAGGAGGGAATAACTACACTGTTTGTATTCGGTCATGTTTCCGGTCGCCTTGCCATGATTAAAAGCAGTGGTTCGCGCTTTAAGTTTTGCGCGAATGCTGCAATCAATCCACGGTTTCTGGTTGGGGAAGGTTTTAATAGTCACCATGGGTACAACGTCACTGATGCACTTGCTAATAAACTCGCTCACCGAATCAGCGTAAACATCAATGTTGCTGTCTGAAGCGATCCAGAACCCAGTCCACGTGATCGAAGCAATCTTGAAGCGTGGAATCAGATTGGTCGGACCAGCGTTGAACAGACCTGAGTACGGGAGTTTCCTTTTTTAGTTTCTGTCTATAGGCTGGGAGCAACAAAATGGAGTCATGGTCAGATTTGCCGAAAGGAGGGCGAGGGAGGGCTTTGTATGCGTCGCGGAAGTTAGAGTAGCAATGATACAGAATGCTACCAGCCCGGGTCACGCATTCGATATGCTGAAAAAATGTAGGGAGCCTTGTATTCAGATTAACTTTGTTATGCCAGCGTTGACGTCAAGAGACTCTAAAGCAGCTTCTCTTCTGATTTAAGTCTGATTCTATGTGCATAGGGAGCTCAGGGGGGTTTCTTGAGTCTTCTGCATAGACCAGGGGTGTCAATCTCAATCAGCGCAAGGGCCACAACAAATCTGTTGGCCAGAAATAGCCTATTATGTTTCCTTAAAAAATAAATAAAAATGGGAATACAACTGTGACACAAACCGGACATTGTTTGGTTATGGCCCAAACCGAATGTCCACTTATGATACAAGTTTTAACATATTTAAACAAAGAAAAGATCAAAAACATTTGTCCAGCCTTTGCGGCTATGTTTTCAGATGCGCATAATATGCTGCGACCCTAATCAAAATGTATTTCATCACACCAAATAACAAAATCGGAGCTAGGTTGTTTTAACGTTTAAACATGTTTTTCATTGTTTTGCGCTGCATGGATCACCGGTGCAGTTGAATGCAGCATTGCTGTATAGTGCACTCAAAATGTAGTGTAGCCAGCCTAGGCTACTTCTAAAATGTTGCTGTAATAGGCCTGCATGTTTCTCCTTCGCATGGCGTTTTGTTTTCTGGTTATTCATTGTCAAGCTTTGAAAACAACATTTCAGTAGCATGTGTCTGTACACTTTCCCTCAGCAGCGCTTGGTAAACGGTACACACAAAAGCAGCACAATTGATGTTGAATTCACCAATGCGAGCGCATCAGGCTGTAATTTAATTAATTAAGCAGATGACTCAACTGTTGACTCATTTATACTCACTTGTGTGTCCTATTGTGTGTCCTATTATCCTTAAGTAGTAATTTATACCCGCGTGTGATTCCTTTACCTTACAACTGTTTGACAACCAAGACAACATTTTCTGTAGGCTACAGCAATGACCTGTTGGAACCGAAACCGAAACTTGGCATGGACATTTAGCCTACAATACCTTTAAACTTTCGGTCCGGTTGAATATTCGGTCAGTGCCATTAGTGATGATGTGATACAGTGTGTGTGTGTGTGTGGGTCTGGGAGGAGGGGTGTGTGTATAGCAATGTACTGCCGTTTGGCGTGCAGCACGTTGGCAGTGCTTGCTGTGAATTGCAGTGCAGCGCTTCGGGGGCTGTATGGAAGCAGGCCAAAATGAATTGACAACCCAAATCATTGCGCGGGCCGGACAAAAATGTGTCACAGGCCTGATTTGGCCTGCGGGTCTTGTGTTTGACACATGTGGCATAGACGTTCAACTGCTTGCCTGGCACTGAGCGACCCCAATCCCCACCATGCCTCCCTCGCTCGCCCGCTTGGTCCTCTGTCCTTCCCCGACCTCTGCCTAGAGCAAGCCCCTTGCGTCGCTCTGCTCCCGCTGTCCTCCTCCTGCTACTGGAGTTGAAGTCAGAGAGCCATTGTTAAACACTGCCCTAAGGACCTGAGGAAAAATTCAGGGCTTTCTCTCCAGTATTTTGCTATAGCCAATTTGCAGCGTTTTACATTTTGTTAAAAAAACACACATGAAATATAAAAAGCTTGCCCCCACCTCCCCCTTTTGATTTGGTTTAATTCTATATATAATCAAGATTTTAATTTGCATGGACAGCCTGAAAATGAATTGTTGCATAAGAGATGTTTTTTCTTCTTCTCCGCTTATAAGGGCTCATGTAATCTCTCCATTGTTATATCACCCCCCCACCCCATCATTCTTTTGGGAGATTCTGTCGTTTTTTTCTCAGATACCAACGCTGCTGTTTTGGTGGATATTTTGGGTGATTTAAATGCACGTCTTGTTCATACACCGCCTTTGATAACAAAGAGGCAAAAGAAAGAGAGAAAAAAGGCCAGGGAAATAAACAAGTGCGGAATAAACAACCGAGTCAGTGACGGCGCTGAATAAATGAATCTGGAAAAGACAAGGCCGGAGCCCAAGGCTCCGCTTCACCCTGCTCCTACTCTGTCAAGCTGCTGCCTGTTCAATTTCAGGGGTTTAAAAAAAAATCATAAACCAGGAGAGAAAAAAATGAAGCAGAAAATAAACAGAGTAAAAATAATTAGATGTAAGCATTCTTGTTGAGGCATACTGGCTTGGGTAAAGACGTGATTGGGGGGGAAGAGGGGAGGCCCCGGGCTGACCAAGGCCCCAGCAAGAGAGGAGGCTGACCCTGGGGAAGTGAGCTACCGTGCGCTGGGGATGCGAGGGCCTGCCAGCTATATGCTGTACCAGCCCCACTAGATATCATAGCACAGGACCCAGTTTCCCGATAGCGATGGAACTTAAGCATACGAGTGTTTTAACAATGCATCGTTAATAAAACGGCTGAAGAACTCCCATACGTTTCCCAAAACACCACGCAGGGAGAACTTTCTTTAAGTGTGTTTGAAATTTGCAGCGCTACTCTCGGATCAGCTTTCTCCATTCACATCTTACCTTAATTATTCCACAATACTGACAACAGATCAGCTCCTAGAGATATAGCGTACCATAGTATGAGTCATAATACCCATAAAACCTAGAGGTCAAAGAGGGAAATGGTTCCAATCGTTTTTCCACCATTCATTTTTCCCAAAGGGGATTTTAGAAACACTTAAAATAAGGGGTGTGTATTGTGTAAGCTTACCTTGGTGTGTGTAAATCTCTCTAGGACTAGGTGAGTTTTATCAATATATTAGCCCCTAAAAATGAAACGCTAATTAGCTGCTGATGACATGCTAATTAGATGCTAATGGGGCTATCATAAAGAACTACAAACTCCATGATGACCTGCACGAGGCTGCCAAATCAAGGCAAAGTTTTTTTTATTTTTATCGCTTGATTAACCATCTAATGTTAGCTAAATTTAGTAATGAATAAATTGGCTACATTTCTTCAAATGGACAATTATGTGAACAGTCTTGTGCAAGTTTTAAATTGACACAATGCCGGTTAGCAAAGGTGTCAGCAAGAGATTAAGTGCAGGAGCTTGCAGAGATTTGTAGTCTTGCATGATGTCTACTTTGATGCTAATTAGCATTTTTCTATCAGAGTAAATAGAGCCGAATATATTGATAAAAGTCACCTTGTCCGAGAGAGATATACATGGTTATCAAAACGTCACGCCAGGGTAAGCCTACACTATACACAGCCCTAATTTGAAATGTTTCTAAAATCCCTGATGGGAAAGATTAATGTTGGAAAAATGATTGGAACCATTTCCCTGTTTGACCGCTAGGTTTCATGGGTATTATGATAACTCCCCCGTGGCGGTCTATAAGTTATCACCTATATGGATGTAAATAATGAGGCAGCTTATTCTAATGCTTACTCTATAATAATGCACATTAATGCCCACGTTGTTACACATCATGAAAGACAGTGAGGCAAAACATTTGACAGCATACAATTAAAAAAAATAGACCTCAATTGAATGAATATGACATTTATTTTAATATGATTGAAATATACAGGCGAATGTAGCCTATACTGTATCATCTTCATACAGTCATCTAGGTTTTCATTCGAAGCATACTGCCCTTGCTGCCAACCTTCACTTGTTTGTAACAATTACAAGGACATTGGCAACTTTTTATTTGTAGTAAACTTCTTATGAAGTTATCGGTGGTCACAGAGCAACAGATAGAATCATGATGTTTAGCTATGTTTAGAGTGGCATAAAATGATAAAACGACAGACTTAACTGTTCCATGAGTGGTCTGAAGCAGTCGGTAATTAACATGCGTTTTCAAGTGCAACTTTAGTAATGATGGTTTTGGGATCCTACAAAGGTTCTTACGATGAACGTATTAGCCTTAAAGGGGAATGAAGTCACATTTCTTAAAAGTGTTTAAGTTCCTAAACCCCTCCGATTTATTGTTGGACTGTCAAAGTGTGCACCTCTCAGTCAGGGAGAGCGACGTAGAGCTAGAGCGAGAGCTACGTCACCAGGTTATGCAATTTGTGGAATAGCGCAAATCAATATACATTTTATGTGATAAATTGGGGTTTCGGGTTCACAACTTAACATTTTCTGAGATCTCTGCCAAGCAAAAAAGGAGCAGACCTGATCCTGCCTCCAACTTATTTTTTATTTTATTCTTTATTTCACCTTTATTTAACCAGGAAGGCTAGTTACAACTGCGACCTGGCCAAGATGTAAAGTAAAGCAGTGCAACAAAAACAACAACACAGAGTTACACAAATAAACGTACAGTCAATAACACAATAGAACAATCTATGTACTTTGTGAAGTGCACCAGTTCCTCCTGCAGCAAAGCACCCCCACGCTTCACGGTTGGGATGGTGTTCTTCGGCTTGCAAGCKTCCCCCTTTTCCTCCAAACATAACGATGGTCATTATGGCCAAAAAGTTATATTTTTTATTTCATCAGACCAGAGGACATTTCTCCAAAAAGTATGATCTTTGTCCCCATGTCCAGTTGCAAACCGTAGTCTGGCTTTTTTTATGGCGGTTTTGGAGCAGTGGCTTCTTCCTTGCTGAGCGGCCTTTCAGGTTTTGTACCTGTTTCCTCCAGCATCTTCACAAGGTCCTTTGCTGTTGTTCTGGGATTAATTGGCACTTTTCGCACCAAAGTACGTTCATCTCTAGGAGATAGAAAGCGTCTCCTTCCTGTGCGGTATGACGGCTGCGTGGTCCCATGGTGTTTAGACTTGCGTACTATTGTTTGTACAGATGAACGTGGTACCTTCAGGCATTTGGAAATTGCTCCCAAGAATGAACCAGACATGTGGAAGTGTACTATTTGTTTTCTGAGGTCTTGGCTGATTTATTTTGATTTTCACATGATATCAAGCTAAGAGGCACTGAGTTTGAAGGTAGGCATTGAAATACATCCACAGGTACACCTCCAATTGACTCAAATTATGTCTATCAGCCTATCAGAAGCTTGTAAAGCCATGACATCATTTTCTGGAATTTTCCAAGCTGTTTAAAGGGACAGTCAAATTAGTGTATGTAAACTTCTGACCCACTGGAATTGTGATACAGTGAATTATAAGCTAAATAATCTGTCTTTAAACAACTGTTGGAAAAATTACTTGTGTCATGCACAAAGTAGATGTCCTAACCGACTTGCCAAAACTATAGGTTGTTAACAAGAAATTTGTGGAGTGATTGAAAAACTAGTTTTAATGCCTCAACCTAAGTGTATGTAAACTTCCGACTTCAACTGTAGGTATTTGTAGTTGTTGCAAGGGGTGCTGAGATGTTGGCCAGGGTAGGGGTAGCCAGGTGGAAAGCATGGCCAGCCATAGAAGAAATGCTTATTGAAACTATCGATTATCGTAGATTTATCGGTGGTGACAGTGTTTCCTAGCCTCAGTGCAGTGGGCAGCTGGGAGGAGGTGCTCTTATTCTCCATGGACTTTACAGTGTCCCAAAACTTTTAGGAATTAGTGCTACAGGATGCAAATTTCTGTTTGAAAAGCTAGCCTTAGCTTTCCTAACTGACTGAGTATATTGGTTCCTGACTTCCCTGAAAAGTTGCATATCGCGGGGGCTATTCGATGCTAATGCAGAACGCCACAGGATGTTTTTGTGCTGGTCAAGGGCAGTCAAGTCTGGGGTGAACAAAGGGCTATATCTGTTCTTAGTTCTACATTTTTTGAATGGAGCATGGTTATTTAAGATGGTGAGGAAAGCACTTTTGCAGAGCAACCAGGCATCCTCTACTGACGGGATGAGGTCAATATCCTTCCAGGATACCCGGGCTAGGTCGATGAGAAAGGCCTGCTCGCTGAAGTGTTTTAGGGAGCGTTTGACAGTGATGAGGGGTGGTCGTTTGACCTCGGACCCATTACGCACGCAGGCAATCCTGGTTGAAGACAGCAGAGGTGTATTTAGAGGGCAAGTTGGTCAGGATGATATCTAAGAGGGTGCCCATGGTTACGGATTTAGGGTTGTACCTGGTAGGTTCCTTGATCATTTGTGTGAGATTGAGGGCATCTAGCTTAGATTGTAGGACGGCCGGGGTGTTAAGCATGTCCCAGTTTAGGTCACCTAACAGTACGAACTCTGAAGATAGATGGGGAGGCGATCAATTCACATATGGTGTCAAGGTCACAGCTGGGGGCTGAAGGGAGTCCATAACAAGCGGCAACGGTGAGAGAATTGTTTCTGGAAAGGTGGATTTTTAAAAGTAGAAGCTCAAATTGTTTGAAAACAGACTTGGATAGTATGCCAGAACTCTGCAGGCTATCTCTGCAGTAGATTGCAACTCCGCCCCCTTTGGCAGTTCTATCTTGGCGGGAAATCTTATAGTTAGGGATGGAAAAGTGTGATGGTGTGGGAGTGCTTTGCTGGTGACACTGGTCAGTGATTTATTTAGAATTCAAGGCACACTTAACCAGCATGGCTACCACAGCATTCTGCAGCGATACCCTTCCCATCTGMTTTGTGCTTAGTGGGACTATCATTTGTTTTTCAACAGGACAATGACCCAACACACCTCCAGGCTGTGTAAGGGCTATTTGACCAAGAAGGAGAGTCATGGAGTGCTGCCACAGATGACCTGGCCTCCACAATCACCTGACCTCAACCCAATTGAGATGGTTTGGGATGAGTTGGATGGCAGAATGAAGGAAAAGCAGCCAACAATTGCTCAGCATATGTGGGAACTCCTTCAAGACTGTTGGAAAAGCATTCCAGGTGAAGCTAGTTGAGAGAATGCCAAGAGTGTGCAAAGCTGTCATCAAGGCAAAGGGTGGCTATTTTGAAGAAATGTAATATATATTTTGATTTGTTTAACACTTTTTTGGTTACTACATGATTCCATATGTGTTATTTCGTAGTTTTGATGTCTTCACTATTATTAAAAATAAAGAAAAGCCGTTGAATGAGTAGGTGTGCCAAACTTTTGATTGTCATTTGTCTACCGATATGTACAGTACCAATCATTTACCAAACGATGCAAGGCATTTAGTTTGCAAGGCAGGGCCAAATTGCCTTCCTCGAGCGAGCAAGACAATGTGATAATATAGGCACATTTGATCAAATGGAAAAGTATTCTTATAGGTTTGCATCAAATACCCTACTCCTTGAAAGTCGTGAATTGATTATACATAGCATATGTGATGAATGATGATCACTACAATGAACAGCCGCAGTGTTGTTCATTGGTTCACCCCATATCATAGGGGACGTGAATGTTCATGTTTATAAAGACAAAGTGGACACATGGAATTATTTGATTTGGATGGATGGTTGACATGACAGAAAGGAAGGCGGATATTTTTTATCTAAATTGTGGGTGAAACTGTGTTTCAGTATTTCTGGAGCTCGTTGTGTGTCGTTTCGCGCATGGGACTCAGGCCTGGATGGACTCGTACCTGGTGAAAACTTTATAGCCTATTGCGAAATATATTCCAAAATTCTAACAAAATACACCAGCGACATCATTTTGGAGATGCACAGCATTTTCTGCTTGGTTTCCAGAGCAGTGAAAGAGAGAAATTAAATAGGCTACTACAGAGGTATGTTGATGCTTCTGACAATATAGTAAAAAGGTGTGCTGTGTTGGGTGATGTCTTATATTGTGTTGGGTGATGTGTGATATTTTGAAAACGGCCGGTGTGTTGTGTTTATAAGGAGACCCCTTGTGCGTGTGTTGTTGCGTGGGCTGCTGTTTCCAGAGTGTCCCTTTCCACATAGCCAGATAGCGCCACAACAAGGGTCAGCGCTTGCGGGGGGGAACACGGTTCAAGCCAAGCGTGAGCAAAGGGCTCGGTCACGAACACACCGTCTCTCCACACTGATGGCTGGGAAGGCTGGCTGTGCACACTGCTAGAGTGGCATAGAAAGATAGATAGACAGTCTGGGAAGGATGGCTGATGTGACATTTAGAGGCAACGCACCCCTGTGCACACTGCTAGAGTGGTATAGAAAGTTGGATAGACAGTCTGGGAAGGTGGCAGCACAACCTTGTGTTAACCGCATTGACCCTATAGATGTCACAACAAAAGGTCACGCCGCTAATTACAGATGTGTGATGTATTTACCACTAAACCCTGATGAAGACAGCTTGTCTGTCGAAACGTTGGATATTCGGTTATTAAAGTATTGCATCTGAGCTCCTAGAGTGTGCGGCTCTCCTTTTCTTTTTCAAGTGTTCTACTCCGCTAGCCAGCACCTCGCCTAAACAGGTGTGCGTTTCTTTCGGCTCCATATTTACCACTAAAACACAGTCACTAAGGATGTGTGGACAATCATTTGCTGTGCCACGGATGCATACAGTATGCAGGGAATATTGTACTGCATACGCCTCTGCAATTATTCTTTGGGCCTGTTTCGTACAGAGTCAAACCTGGCAGGCAGAGGTCAATAGGGAACTGTAGAGGGCACGAGCACAGCCATCATGGTACAATCCAGGGCTGTCCTGTCACTTCGATTCAAAATGGTGCCCAAAGATCAGAGGAAGACCACCAACAATGTCTGTCTTTGTACTAACCCGGCGCTCCCTCTCGTCGTCCTTCTTCGTCTTCTTTTGGACTACGCCAGGCTGCCTCCATAAAAAAATATAAAAAATAGCACTCCCCACTCCCTGAGGCTGGGCAACCGAAACAGGAAGGTAAACATGTCCACTGTAGTGGAGCTCAGACCACACAGACGCTTCGCTCTGGGTTACAATTGTCCTACACCACTCTGCCCCCACCGGCAACACGGCAACACGCCAGAACAAAGTAGGTCTGACCAACCACACCGCAAWTGACTACTTCCTAGACATGTGTTTTGAGTTTTTTTTTAACCCTCTGCGCAAAGGGTAACCCAAATCGGGGTCAAACGTCTACCTTGCCCCACCTGCCCAAATGACTCACCCTCTCTTGTCAGAGTATCATTTAGCGGTGACCCCTGACCATTTGACGGTTGATTTCTCTTGTCGTCGTGTTCGGGGGGAAAACCGGCTATCTATGGCGTGCTGGGTTTGACAGGACAAGTCTTGCAGACATGCTTTGGGAAAGGGAATGTTTTTGGAGTCTTGTAATATCGTAGAGTAAAGAATGGAAAGGATCCATATCCTTCCTGGTGCTCCCCACAAAATGTAAATAAGGATGGATTTCACCTGTTCGGTCRGCAAGGGAATCAAAGAAAAACTGCAAGGTTGTAAAATGCATTTCTCATTATTGCACCTTTATTTCCCATTTATTCTCTACACCTTATGTTTTATTTTTCTCTACAGCTGTTATCTTTGCACTAATGTAAACACTTTTAAATGTAGCACACAGAGAGCCTTTGAGGCTGAGCGTTTAGACAGGCAGCCCAATTCAGATTTATATTTGACAGATCAGATCACCTCTGAAAAAGATCTGATGTGATTGGTCAAAAAACCAATTAATGGACAAAATATCAGAATTGGGCTGCCTGTGTAAACAGAGCCTTAGTGACACCAATGTGTCTTCACTACACTATTTTCAACTTCCCGACAAAGCATATATATATATATATATTTTTTTAATACCACTTTAAATGGTGGTTTTTCAAATGGTGAATATCATGATTCAAGACATTCCGAGGCAGCAGTTTACTGTATCCTTGTTCAGCTGCTACGTTGACACCTTATGCCAACTGGTACCGCATAGACCTTCCATTAATGCACTTGGATAATAGATTGAAGAAATCCAAGCTAAAGCGACAATTAGGCATTAACAACCTTGCCCACAAGGTATTCAACTGACGATCTTGTCGTCACAATTGTGCTTTTCAATTAATATTTATGTTATGGACAATTAAGAATTTCATACCAACTGAATGCAGAAATGTTTTTTCCTCAGCGAGTTCCTAATAAACACATATCCTACCTGAAAATGACAAGGTCTGACAGGCCTGGGCGAACAGATGTAACAATGGTGTTTGTGTAAAGTGTGTGAGTGTACAGCGCGTGTGTTTGTGTTTGTCTTTATGTGCTTATAAGTAGTAGTGTGAACGTTTAAAAATTCAATGTTTCAACAAAATTGGTATTGTTAAGGTTAAGAAAACATTTTGTTGGTATTTTTACAAAATGAAAATCACAGTGCACTTATAACAAAACTACCACTAACAGGTCCCCGATCATCATAAAGGGACAAATTGAAATGAAACAAATACCTAAACGTAACAGTGCTGTAACGTTAGCAGGAGATAAGTATCTTTAAAATGATTTTCCACGGATATAAAGTGCTCCGCACGTCATCGTTGTTAACAGTTGGATAAATGGAAAGGCAAGCGACAGCAGCTAAGTCCTGTAAGGCAATACTTTGAGAAGTTAAATAAGGTGGTGGAATGCAAACTTTGCCAAAGGTGGAATTGAAGTACAGTACAGCGGTACAGGTGCAATGCTTAACCATCTGAAAGGGGCACACCATGAGACCCAAACTGTCACTAGCAGCAGCACAGGCCCCTAACCTGGGGTGTAGTGCAGCTGGTGCACTTGTCAGAATGGTGCTAATGTGTTAATTAAGTGTTGATTAAAGCTTAAATCAATATGTATCGCAAGATCACTTGAGAATAGATTAGTATTCTACATAACAAACCAAATATAATAGCGTTTGGCTTCAGGCTAATTATAACATAACCAGGTAAACACGGTTAAATGGCTCTGTCTCTGATAAAGACATTGAAGTAAATAATTATACTGTAATGTATTTAGATGTGACAGATTACAGAAAGGGGTAGGAGTGGCCATATATGTAAAATCTAATTTCATGGCATCCCAATAAATAAATATTTCTGTTCCAAAGAAATTTGAGCTCCTGGTTGTAAATGTGTCCATAAACCAAAATACACARGTATTTGTTGCTTTGATTTACTGCCCCCCTGCTGCCATTACAGATTCTATTGGTGCTATATCTGAGTGTTAAAAACACCTTTTCTGACCTCGGAGTTGGTCATTTTAGGCGATTTGAATCTGGATTGGCTATCCCAGGCCTCAGATCAATTTAAGAGTATATGCATTGATTTTAGTCTGACTCAATTGATCTCAAAACAAATATGGCTAAATGTGATAAACTCTGTAAACTCCTCATTGATAGATTTTTTTTCTTACTAATATAATTAAGTTCTATCCTCAAGGGTTTTTACATGACATGCTTTACTCATGTCATGAGTAAAGCCATTTAGCCACTGATTTAGCCACTGTTTCCTGTATTCCTAACCCTGAGTTGGCTTTATAAAATGTCTCCTCCATATATATTTCAGATTTTATTTACTTTTCGTATGTATTTTTAACCTTTATTTAACTAGGCAATTCAGTTATCATGTAGTAACCCCKAAYAAAGTGTTAAACAAATAAAAATATATTTTATATTCTTTAAAGTTGCCACSTTTTGCCTTGATGACAGCTTTGCACACTTTTGGCATTCTCTCAACCAATTTCATGAGGGAGTCACCTGGAAAGCATTTCAATTAACAGGTATTTTGTTTATTTGTGGAATTTATTTCCTTCTTAATGCGTTTGAGCCAATCAGTTGTGTTGTGACAAGGTAGGGGTGGTATACAGAAGATAGCCCAATTTGGTAAAGACCAAGTCCATATTATGGCAAGAACAGCTCAAATAAGCAAAGAGAAAAGACAGTCCATCATCACTTTAAGACACGTTTATTCAAGTGCAGTTGCAAAAACCATCAAGCGCTATGATGAAACTGGCTCTCATGAGGACCGCCACAGGAAAAGAAGACCCAGAGTTACCTCTGCTGCAGAGGATAAGTTCATTAGAGTTACAAGCCTAAATAAACGCTTGACAGAGTTCAAGTAACAGACACATCTGAAACATCAACTGATCAGAGAAGACCGCATGAATCAGGCCTTAATGGTCGAATTGRGGCATAGAAACCACTACTAAAGGACACCAATAAAAAGAGACTTGCTTGGGCCATGAAACATGAGCAATGGACATTAGACCGGTGGAAATCTGTCCTTTGGTATGATCAGATATTTGGTTCCAAACGCCATGTTGCAGCGTAGGTGAARGGATGATCTCTACATGTGTGGTTCCCACCGTGAAGCATGGAGGAGGAGGTCTGATGGTGCTTTGCTGGTGACACTGTCAGGGATTTATTTAGAATTCAAGGCACACTTAACCAGCATGGCTACCACAGCATTCTGCAGCGATACCCTTCCCATCTGGTTTGGGCTTACTGGAACTATAATTTGTTTTTCAACATGACAATGACCCAAAACACCTCCAGGCTGTGTAAGGGGCTATTTGACCAAGAAGGAGAGTGATGGCGTGCTGCATCAGATGACCTGGCCTCCACAATCACCCGACCTCCAATTTTGATGGTTTGGGATGAGTTGGACCGCAAGGTGAAGGAAAATAAGCCTACAAGTGCTCAGCATATGTGGGAACTCCTTCAAGACTGTTGGAAACTCATTCCTCATGAAGCTGGATGAGAATGCCAAGAATGTGCAAAGCTGTCATCAAGGCAAAGGGTGGCTACTTTGAAGAATCTAAAATGTAAAACATATTTTGATTTGTTTGACACTTTTTTGTTACTACATGATCCCATATGTGTTATTTAATAGTTTTGATGTCTTCACCATTCTACAATGTAGAAAATAGTAAAAAATAATGATGAAAACATGGTGCGAAAAGTGCAAATCAATCCCAGAAACACAGCAAAGGACCTTGTGAATATGCTGGKGGAAACAGGTACAAAAGTATCTATATCCACAGTAAAATGAGCTCAGCAAGGAAGAAGCCACTGCTCCAAAACCGCCATAAAAAAGCCAGACTACGGTTTGCAACTGCACATGGGGACAAAGATCATACTTTTTGGAGAAATGTCCTCTGGTCTGATGAAACAAAAATAGAACTGTTTGGCCATAATGACCATCATTATGTTTGGAGGAAAAAGGGGGAGGCTTGCAAGCCAAAGAACACCATCCCAACCGTGAAGCACGGGGGTGGCAGCATCATGTTGTGGGGGTGCTTTGCTGCAGCAAGGACTGATGCACTTCACAAAATAGATGGCATCATAAGCCAGGAAAATTATGTGGATATATTGAAGCAACATCTCAAGACATCAGTCAGGAAGTTAAAGCTTGGTCGCAAATGGGTCTTCCAAATGGACAATAACCCCAAGCATACTTCCAGAGTTGTGGCAAAATGGCTTAAGGACAACAAAGTTAAGGTATTGGAGTGGCCATCACAAAGCCCTGACCTCAATCCTATAGAACATTTGTGGGAAGAACTGAAAAGGTGTGTGTGAGCAAGGAGGCCTACAAGCCTGACTCAGTTACACCAGCTCTGTCAGGAGGAATGGGCCAAAATTCACCCAACTTATTGTGGGAAGCTTGTGGAAGGCTACCCGAAACGTTTGACCCAAGTTAAACAATTTAAAGGCAATGCTACCAAAAACGAATTGAGTGTATGTAAACTTCTGACTCACTGGGAATGTGATGAAAGAAATAAAAGCTGAAATAAATGATTCTCTCTACTATTATTCTGACATTTCACATTCTTAAAATAAACTATTTTTAAAAATAAACTATAAACTAATAAACTGACCTAAGACAGGGAACTTTTACTAGGATTAAATGTCAGGAATTGTGAAAAACTGAGTTTAAATGTATTTGGCTAAGGTGTATGTAAACTTCCGACTTCAACTGTATCTGGTACTATCCCCAAGGTTTGGAAGGTGGCCCATGTACTCCTCCTTCACAAAATAGGTGACTCTTGCAACCTAAATAATTAAATTGCCCTATTTCTAAACATTCTTGCCTAGTTAAAATATTATAATCCTTGATTAATTCTCAGCTAAGATCTTTCATATCTTTGAAATGTATTCTAAATGTACATCAGTCGGGTTTTAGACCAGGTCATAGCTCTATCTCTGCTGCATCCCTAGTTATAAATGATGTCGTTAATTGTATGGATAAAAGACAACATTGTGCCGCCCATCTTCACTGACCTGTCAAAGGCTTTCGATACTCTTGATCACTCACTGCTAATTCAGAGGCTTTCCTCATTGGCCTAGACCAGGCTGCATGTAACTGGTTTAAAAATTAATTGACAGATAGAACTCAATGTGTATCTACAGATGGTGTTAAATCAGGTTTCCTGGATATTACAAAAGGTGTCCCGCAGTGTTCGATTTTGGGACTGATTTTACTGCTTACATTAACAATATAGACATGTCTGTAAAAAATTGTAACCTGCACTTGTATGCCGATGATACTGTTGTGTCTGCTGTTGGCCCCCACGGTTGACCAGGCTCTATCTGAACTACAGTCTGCAATCATTGTATAACATAAAAACTTAATTTACCTGAAATTATTTTAAAATGCAGGTAGAACTAAGTATATGTTGTTCTCTAGAGCACATAAAAATAACTCTGAATATTTATGCATATGTACTTTGGATGGTGTCCCTATTGACCATCTCTCTGCTTACAAGTATCTGGGCATCTGGATAGATGAAATGCTGTCTTTTAAAAAGCTTATTGACGAGTTAGTTAAGACGCTGAGAAGAAAAATAGGCTTCTTCTTAGAAATAAATCCTGCCTCTCATAAACAGTAGAAAGCAGATTATTCAGTCGACATCATCTATTCAGTGCTTCCCAAACTTTTTATAGTCCCGTACCCCTTCAAACATTCAACCTCCAGCTGCATACCCTCTCTAGCACCAGGGTCAGCGCATTCTCAAATGTTGTTTTTTTGCCATCATTGTAAGCCTGCCACACACACACCAAACGATACATTTATTAAACATAAGAATGAGAGTGAGTTTTTGTCACAACCKGGCTCGTGGTAAGTGACAAAGAGCTCTTATAGGACCAGGGCACAAATAATAATATAATAATCAATAATTTTGCTCGATCTTTAGCCATCTTACATATAAAGTGTGAATAACTCACCACAGGTAAATGAGAATGGTGTGCTTGAAAGGATGCATATAACTCTGCAATGTTGGGTTGTATTGGAAAGAGTCTCAGTCTTAAATCATTTTCCACACACAGGCCGTGCCCGTATTTAGTTTTCATGCTAGTGAGGGCCGAGAATCCACTCTCACATAGGTACGTAGTTGCAAAGAGCATCAGTGTCTTAACAGCGCGATTTTCCAAGGCAAGATACTCTGAGCGCAACCCAATCCAGAAATCTGGCAGAGGCTTCTGATTAAATTCAACTTTCACAGAACCGCTTGTTGCAATTTCGATGAGGCTCTCTTGTTCAGATATCGGTAAGTGGACTGGAGACTTTTTCGGGAAAGTACCTGCGTAATTGCGCACCCAGCTCACTCAGGTGCTTCGCTATATCACATTTGACATTGTCCGTAAGCTTAAGTTAATTTGCACACAAAAAAATCATACAATGATAGAAAAACCTGTGTTGTCCTTGTTAATGCAGACAGAGAAGAGCTCCAACTTCTTAATCATAGCCTCAATTTTATCCATTTAATATAGTTGCGGAGAGTCCCTGTAATCCTAGATTCAGATCATTCAGGCGAGAAAGAACATCACCCAGATAGGCCAGTCGTGTGAGAAACTAGTCATCATGCAAGTGAAAATTATGGTCAGTAAAGAAAACTTTAAGATCGTTTCTCAATTAAAAAACCAGCTCACTTCTGTATGTTGTAAAAGCGTTACATGGTCGCTACCCATATCATTGCATAGTGCAGAAAATACACGAGTTCAGGGGCCTTGCTTTAACAAAGTTAACCATTTTCACTGTAGTGTCCAAAACATATTTCAAGCTGTCAGGCATTCCCTTGGCAGCAAGAGTCTCTCGGTGGATGCTTCAGTGTACCCAAGTGGCGTCTGAAGCAACTGCTTGCACACACATTACCACTCCACTATGTCTCCCTGTCATGGCTTTTGCGCCATCAGTACAGATACCAACAAATCTTGACCACTAAAGTCCATTTGATGTCACAAAGCTGTCCAGTACTTTAAAAATACCTTTAAGTCCGGGAAAACTCCAGGGCTGGATGGCATACCAGTTGAGGTATACCAAACTTTTTTTGATGTACTCAGAAGACCGTTTATCTAGGTCAGGATATTTAAGCCATATATCCACTAGTTCCATTATATCCATGATATTTGTGATTTCCTTAAGGGTGATAGTTTGTAGTGTGATTTTCTTTACGGTCCATTGAGTCATTTAAATCCGTATTATAATTTCCCACCATAATAATAGAGTATTGCTTGTCGGCATAATAAATTGTAATATATATTTTCAAAGAAGCGTGGATCATCATTATTTGGACCGTCTATAGATTAATGAGCCAAATCTGTTTATGGTCCAATTACATATTTAAATCTACCTTGTGGATCTGTTTGAACAATTTGCACATTCAGATCAAAATGATTGTTAATTTATATCATCACCCCTTTTGAGTTTCGTTGCCCATGGGAGAAGTATATTTCAACCCCTCCAGTCCAAAAGCATTTCCAACACACTCACCTCCATTGAATTGTATACAGTTATACAAAATAAAATGACAAAATATATATAAAAAATTCTTGCATATCTTAATTTATTTCCACAATTAACAAATAATATGCGTAATAATGTTGGCAGTTAATACATAGGATTGTTACCTATAACCAGGATTGGCATAACAAAATGTACATTTTTTGGCAAGCAATTATTATTTTGGCAAACAATTATTGTGATTCATCCTGTATTGTCCCTAACATCATTACCCTATAGCAACAGATGTGGGACACACACACACGTGCAATCACGCACACGCACAATCACCACCCTTCCCCCAAACAAGCTCAGATGTTCAACAGTTATTCCATCCCCAAGCCCAACTCAAGTGAAGACTTGATGTGCAAATGCACATACAGTTGTAGCTGTTTGAGAAGGCATGCAAAATTGAGCAAGAATGTGGAGATTTTATTAACCAATGTCAAGTCCTAGCTGATGGTGCTCAAACACCCCACCCTGAAACACACACACACACAGGTCCCCTGTTGTGACCATTTCCCCAAGCATCTCTGTGCAGTCAGACCTTCTGATTATTTTGTGCTACCAGGGCCACAATAATTTGACCCCTCTCCGAGTATGTGCCCCTCGCCATGGGTTACTGCAGCTAGTGTTGCCAGCACTGCCGCTACCTGGGTGGGGGTACCCCACCGGAATCCACACTGGCTAGGTACAAGGTCATCAAGGCTCTCATTCCTTATATTATGCTCAACCCATCCGGGGGCTTGGGTTTTATTGGACCAACTCTGCCAGGTTAGCCTAGACTAGAGTGGGCAGTGCTGCTTTCGTGGGTCTCTGACCGTCTTGGCTGTAAATAGGTTACTTGCAGTAGGCCTATAAAACGGATTTCTCCTTAGTGTGTGGGTCGCTCAGGTATCTGACAAATGTCTTTGTTTTGTATGACAGTGTTTTTCTTTCTGCTTGCATTTTGTATTTGTATGTGTGTATTTTCAGTAATTTATGTAATTCAGCGCTCATCAGTAAAAGAGACCTTMGTCTCAGTATAACTCACTGATATTTAAATATATATATTTTTAACTACAAATCATTTGTTCTCATGGGGCCAGAACTCAACAGCGTGCACCACTAGGCTTTAATATGCTTGGATAATATGCTCCCTCTGCTTGAAAATGATATTATCAAACAGCAGGCTASTTACATCATTAAAAGAAGAATACGATCGAAATGCACATTACCATGAAACTGATCGGATCAAATGGTTGACATGCAGACGCAGCATTTGAGTTTCACCCGTAAAATGTGAAGAATTATCATTCACAATTGACAGTAATGGCCTTATTTATAATTAGGTAGGCTTAACTTGCTGTTTTAGAATTTTTTATTTTTATTTATGTTGAGCCACTATTTCTACTTTGTAGGCATAGGTAATTGTAACATTTGTTTAATTTGTTTTATTTGAGCCACTATTTCTACTGTGTAGGCATAGGTAATTGTTACATTTGGATGATGCATTGTAGGCTAAAGTGCCTTCGTAAAGTATTCAGACCGCTTGACTTTTTCAAAATTTTGTTAGGTTACAGCCTTATTCTAAAATCGATTATCTTATTTTTCCCCCTCATCAATCTACACACAATACCCCATATTGTAATAAAAACATGTTTTATTTTATTTTTGCAAAATGATTAAAATAAAAAAACAGAAATATCACATTTACTTAAGTATTCAGACCCTTTACTCAGTACTTTCTTGAAGTACCTTTGGCAGCAATTACAGCCTCGAATTTACTTGGGTATGACGCTACAAGCTTTGCACACCTGTATTTGGGGAGTTTCTCCCATTCTTCTCTGCAGATCCTTTCAAGCTCTGTCAGGTTGGATGGGGAGAGTCGCTGCACAGCTATTTTCATGTCTCTCCAGAGACGTTAGATCGGGTTCAAGTTCAGGATCTGGCTGGGCCACTCAAGGACAGTCAGAGACATGCCCCGAAGCCATTCCTGCGTTGTCTTGGCTGTGTGTTTAGGGTGCTTAACCTTCACTCCAGTCTGAGGTCCTGACCGCTCTGGAACAGGTTTTCATCAATGATCTCTCTGTACTTTGCTCCGTTCATCTTTGACTCGATCCTGACTAGTCTCCCAGTCCCTGCCGCTGAAAAACACCCTCACAACATGATGTTGTCACCACCATGCTTCACCGTAGGGATGGTGCCAGGTTTTCTCCAGACGTGACGCTTGGCATTCAGGCCAAAGAGTTCAATATTGGTTTCATCAGACCAGAGAATCTTGTTTCTCATGGTCTGAGAGTCTAGGTGCCTTTTGGCAAACTCCAAGCAGGCTGTCATGTGCCTTTTACTGAGTAGTGGCTTCCATCTGGCCACTCTACCATAAAGGCATGATTGGTGGAGTGCTGCAGAGATGGTTGTCCTTCTGGAAGGTTCTCCCATCTCCACAGAGGAACTCTAGAGCTCTGTCAGAGTGATAATTCAGGTTCTTGGTCACCTCCCTGACCAAGGCCCATCTCCCCCGATTGCTCAGTTTGGCAGGGCGACCAGCTCTAGGAAGAGTCTTGGTTTTTCCAAACTTCTTCCATTTAAGAATGATGGAGGACAATGTGTTCTTGGGACCTTCAATGCTGCAGAAATGTTTTGATATCCTTCCCCAGATCTGTGCCTCGACACAATCCTGTCTCGGAGCTCTACGTACATATCATTCAACCTCATGGCTTGGTTTTTGCTGACATTCACTGTCAACTTGTGGGACATTATATAGACAGGTGTGTGCCTTTCCAAATCATGTCCAATCAATTGAATTTACCACAGGTGGACTCCAATCAAGTTATAGAACCATTTCAAGGATGATCAATGGAAACAGGATGCACATGAGCTCAATTTAGAGTCTCAAAGCAATTGTTTTTATATTTTAATACATTGGCAAAAATGTTTTKAAAAACTGTTTTCGCGTTGTCATCATGGGTTGTAGATTGCTGAGAATGTGTATTTATTTAATCAATTCTAGAATAAGGCTGTAACGTAACAAAATGTGGGAAAATTCAAGGGATCTGAATACTTTCCGAAGGCACTGTATGTATATTCTGAAATGATATCATACAATAAGCTACATGTCGGTACCAACTTTCATGAGGAAATTATGCCAAAAAGAAAATAATTGTGCTGCTGTACCTAAAAACAAAAAGCACTACACCACCGCCCCCAACAACAGATATTAGACAGCTCCACGAAAAGGGACCGAGTGAGAAAATCACAGCGCTGATTACACAAAGCCTACTGTATCTATGACTTGCCATAGCGCATTGCGCAATAGCAACATATTCTGCGTTCACTTGAAATTATATGATCTTAAAGAATAGTTTGAACAGAAAACCGCTAACCTATACGTGTGATTGACTAGGAATATGATATGATGGCAGAAATAGGGACCTTGTTGATAGCTTTGTCAATAAAACAAACTTTCTTTAAAAAAATGTCATGTTCGTGCCTACAAAACTCCTTCCCGCGAGGCTCGCATGTTGTTGACATGCCTACCTGGCTTGGGGACATCTCCAGGTGGGGACACAGACAATGGCTTTTAAAAAGTAGGCATATACCTATAAGACAACATAACACCAATGACACAACAATGTTGTCCCCACACTTTTAAACCTGGACTTACAGTATAATATAAACAAATATGCCATTTAGCAGACACTTATAGTAATACATGTATACATTTTAGCACGGGTGGCCACAGTGGGAACCAAACCCCACGATGCTGACGTGCAAGTACAATGCTCTACCAACCAAGCCACACAGGACCATGTCTATGGACTTCAGTTGTATGCCCATATCCTTGCACCTGTAGACAGATACCTGATTCGCGGTTCGTTGCCTGAAAAAAGTATTGGGCAATGTTGATATGGTCCCCTTTCAAACAGCCCCATTTTTACCACATTCTTGTCAGCATTCACCTTTTATGTAGCCATTGTTTAGCCGCACCTGAGCAAGAGACATTCAACTTTGACCCTGTTGTTTGCGACTGTTGTCCTGGTAACCTAACAGGACAGCAAGCTCCAAATTCTTCAGACAGAAATGCACTGCTTTAATTTCTTCACATTCACAACACAGTTAGCAGCTCGCCATACTTGTAAATAATTACCTTGTTCATTTTCCTTATGGGGAATAAAAGGTTGGCGACAGTTAAACTCAAAACATTGTCAGATATGTTCTGGTAATTATGAGTTGGCTAGCCAGCTAGATACTGGAGCTAGCTAACACGCTAGCATCAAACCAAAACGTTGTCCAAAAAGTTGCTTTTACGTGCCTGGCTTGCTAGATTGACATAGCTATCCTAAATACATTTTTAAACAGATGGGTTTTCAGGTGCAACAAATTTAGCAGGTAATGCCATTTGAACTAGGCTGCTGCAATGACATGCAAACTGCCGTTTTTTGTGTTTATACTTTTCCATAATGACAAGGACAAGTTTGATGTCAGACAACAATGTGATTTAATGCGTGCCAAAGACGGTAAGATGAAAGGCGACGTTTTTACTGAAGGGTCGGCGGGATTTTTAAATACATTACCGCAATTATAAATAGGTCGTTTGGCAGGAATAAAAATACAGGTTTTGTCGCCGGCGATACCTTTCAGATATAAAGAAAAGTCAGAAAAAAGTTGCCGGAACACTAAGGTTGGCAGGTTTTTGAAAAGGGATAAGATAGTCCACTAACTGTGTCCAGAGAGACTGGTGCGTTTCAGTGCTGAGAGACGTGAGGGACGAAAGGCCCGTGATGCTGATGACTGCTGCTGTTTTCCTTATGTTTAACATCATTTCTTCTCACAAACACGTCGCCAGCTGGAAAAGGCCAGCGAGCTTGGGCTTCCCGAGGCCTAGCTGCACAACCACACGCAGTGAAAAGACGGAGAGGGGGAGAACGAGAGAGAGAGAGATGGAGGGAGGGAGGGAGAGCTTGGTCTGCGCAGCCTGCAGACACCACTCAGCTAAAAGCTGATAGGAAGTGACGGGCTGCTGATTAGTCAACTCACAGCCCCGGCGACCAGTGGCTGTATGTGTACGGGGCTGCGTGCACACTGAACACACAAAGATTGAATAGATACATACAGATTGAGAAGACACACACACAATCCTACACAGGGTTCGTTCTAGCCCTATTTATCTGCTGTGATGCATGCTTAAAGGCATACAGTGAAGGTTTTCCTTTGCACGCACGCATATTCCTTTGCGCGTGTGTGAGCACATGTATGAAGGGGGGATGTTGGTTGGTTGGTTGGTTGGTTACCTTGAGGAGATAGACAGGGATGTTGCTGAAGTCCACAGGGAGCTTGAGCAGGAAGCGAGCGGAGAACTCCCCCGTCTGGAACACGAGAGGCAAGGGAAAAAGAACATCACACCGTGTACAGATGGAGAACAGACAGGCACACAGGGTAACACACAGGTCATATAGAAACAACACAGGCGTACTGCATGGGAATGATTAGGGATGGCTAAAGATGAGTGAATAGCAAATGAGATTTCAGAACCTGCTTGAATACATCTCATCCATCTGTCTTAATGGGCCGATTTTTGGACAAGTGAGAGGTATTTATTTCCTGATTTTAGGGAGCTATTGATCCTACGGATTTTCAATGTGGTTCATTTGCTGACTAGCTAAGTCTAAAAGGTTCATTGTATTTTTAGCCTACGGTCTAGAAAAAATGATCAATCCATTGAAAGAGATACTTTTTAGCTAGTAGTTCTGAAAGTAGCACCTACGAGACAAAAGTGGACCGCCGAAAATTGCATACTACGTCACATACGTGCAGATAGGTGCACCGCGTCATTACTCTCTCCCGCTCTGCTGTGTGCGCATCTTTCCAGCTGTCACTCAAATGATGAGGGGCTGAAGCTTATTGGTTCAGCCTCCATTAAAAGTCACTTTCAAACTAGGGATTTTGTGGCTAATTGAGGCCAAACAGTAATTCTGCTTATAGATGATGAATGTATGAACTACACATCAACACATCCAGCCCAGATCCTGAGGTTTAAAAAAATACTTAGTCGCCAAAGTTCCAGAGAATGTCTTTAACAACTTTTCCAAGAAAAATTATGTAAAAATGTAGAAATAACGCAGATTAACAAATATATGACGAAAGGAATTACGAGATATAGAACAATAAAGCCATCTTAAGGCAAACCTCATCTGCAAAGACAGAACTTTCACATGTACACATTGACATTTCCCTAAAAATCATCCTTTCCCATCAAGGCACATATATAAGACCTTCTATTCCATAAAAGTAGTAGGTTAGTTAGTGGGGGAGTGTGTCTCCACACACACACACACACACACACAGAGTAGACACAGACATATACACACGGCCTTGCTTTGGAACATGCTTGGGGCGCCACATCCTCACCTAGCATAATCCGCCCTTTCACAAGGCGGTTCAGTGACAGCGAAATTCCCTTCGCTGCTGTGAATGTATTAACCATGTAGCCAGCTGAACTGGTTGTGTATGTCTACATTATGTCTGGGGTTTAGGTGCTGCAATTTATGTAGGTTTAGATTGGATGAGGTTTAGATGTGGGGGTCAAATGTTTGAGAGAATCAAGAGAAACTATAGCCTCATATCAGTCTGTACACAAAATTAAACCAGTGCAAAGTTTTTAAATAATCAGTGTGCGTGTGCACCAAAAAATATTTCAAACAAAGAGAAGCTGAATGCTGAGCCACATACTAGGCACAACTCTGGGTGGATGTAACTATGCCCTGCGACGTGGCTGTATCATGTAGCGTACCCAGCTGTTCTTGTGCCCGGCGTAGATCTCCATGCTGCGGCTGTAGTTGGGGTCCTCGAGCAGGCTGTCGTACTCAAAGAGCAGCCGGGAGCTCTCGCGCAGACGCTGGCACTGGTACTGGTGGTACTGCTGGATCAGCTCCTTCACCAGCTGCAGCAGGCACTCCGGGTCCCCCGCATCCCACTGGACCAGGTGCTGGAGAGAGAGAGTGAGAAGTTATTAGAGTTTTTTTTTGTTAAGGCCTTGGTGCAAAGTGAACAAAATAGCTGAAAGCCTATACAACTCAAAGCATGTTCATTTTGCGTCGATATAGTCTCAGTTCATGATCTATGTTATCCATTCTGGTATCTAACTGCAGAGAACTATCCTTTGAGGCACTGACTTGATTTCATCTACCCTAGAGGCCATTTAGCCATGTAAGAGGAGCGAAATCAATTGAAACGATGAAAGGAATTGAAAACACAATGGCGAGGAAAGAGCCCCATTGGTTCACTAGAGCCCCATTGACATCCATTACGGGAATAATCCCAAACTATCCCATTTACCCCCTCTCTTCTTCCTGCATCGCAGGAACATGACATCGCCACAGGATTTCCTGAAGCGACACAGAGCTGCGTCGGTTCGCAGGGAATCCTTTGATCATTCCCACCCCCCAACGGCAATATATCTGACCTCATTTGCCAAAATGGTTGAAAGAACTGGCTCAAAAAGGAGGAAAGGAAAGTTACCAAGACAAATGTTAGTGATGGGAAGGAGCATTGTTTCAAGGAAGCGGATAAGGATAGCAGGGACCTGGCCAATATTTCTTTGGCGCTCCAACTTTTTTGGTACACAATGGTTTGGTTAGGCATCAAAGACTGGACTTTGTGAGCCACAAATGGAATATTTTCCATTTAGACAACAGAGAAGGGAAAAATATACTCTGAGTGTTGTTGGGACATTCCTGATCCTTAAATTAAACATGTTGAGTGCATTTTGAGTTCCAGTTCCATACAGCGTATGCTATTTTGAGTAGTGGACAGAGCGACCCTTGCGTGTCTGAACAGTCCATTGTACATTTGCGATAACTCTCCTCCCACCAAACAGAGTATTTGCATGAACAATGCCAAATTCCCCTGACCTCACTGACTGAAGCTGACAACAGGTATGCAAATGTACAGTAAACAAGGCATAAACAAGCAACCACCTGTCACGAATCGGTAAGCCTTGTTACACAACATCTTCCACTGGCCTAATTATACAAAACAGGATGTTATTCCTCCCTCTGAAGGGGGGTAATTGTTCACTGACGTATGAGGAATAAAAATATAACATTTTAATTTGAGTGACACTGTGCGAAAACAAACTGCGGGAAACATGTCAGCCAAATAAACACAAATGGACGACTGAGCCTAGATGCAACGTAGCACTACGCAGTGGTCTCCTGTCGACTTACTTGGAGTAGTAGAGGAAACTCAATAGTTCAAAATGGGGCATACACGTGTGAGAACAGAGGCAGTGACTTAATGAGTTTGTCACACTTTTTGGACTTTTAAATGACAGTGCTCTTGTTGTTTTCAACATGATTTTTGCTCGCTTCAGTGAGGCACAACTTTGTCTGCAGGCTTAGCTGAAACACACATACAGATGGAGAAAGGAGAGGGAAGATCCATTGAGCTGGAGCTTGCCCATTTGAGCGAGACTTACAGTAAGCTAGTCATCATTACGGACAGCACTCCAAACAACAATAGGACAGGCATGAAGGCAGAACTTCACGGTTCAAATCAAAGTACAAAATGGAGTGTAGCCAACATGAAAGGATATTTTCTTTGGAAGACAATATAGTCTAATGACCCTATTCATATTATTTTGATCAGTTCACAACAAGTTTGTCTTAGAGGGCACACTGCATCGGTTCAGGTCAGTTCCATTTCAAAGCCGGTCAATCCAGGCTTGAATTGAATGGCCTTTGAACCCGAAAATGCTATTTTCACACTTATATATCTCAGTTTAAATTCTTGTTTGGTATGGAAATCAAACTGATCTTAACTCTGGTGAACTAAGTCCATGAACACAGGCCTAAAAGCTCCCGTGAAGAAGTGAAAGCTAACCCTGTCACTGGCCCCTTCTGAAAGCTGGATCCAAGCCAAATGACCAAACTGTGACTAGACAACAACAAACAACTGAGTCGTGACATAACCGGTGATGACATAACCACAATTCCAGTCTGATGGCAGCTGTTCCAATGTGTATTCTCTGCTCATGCTGCGGTTTGTATGCATCACTCCGTTTCTTTGGCGTGGTTGTATAGCAGTTCTGTCAACCGGCCATAGGTCGGTCCAGTTGTAGAGCGAATGTATAGATAAATCAGCTACTATGAACGTGAGTGTGTGGATAAGGAGGGTCATAGGTCCCAAAAGTAGCCCATACCAACCCTTATGCATTGGGGAGTAATGATGACACAAGGCCAGTCTTTGACCTCTGTCAACTTAACTGCTTGGCTGTCTGTATGTCGGTCTGTCTACGTCAGTCTGTCTGTCCATATCACGTCAGAAGAAAGCTTCCATTGTTTCCTATTGGACCACGCCCCTCCTCCTGCCATCGAACAGGGAAGCAGAGGGCAAAGTTAGGCCATTCAGTACCGGTGACCTCATCATCCTGAGCTGCGAGTGGTTACCAGCAATGTCGGGCTTCCCGAAATATGAGGGAGATGCAAACAAGGACGGGCATTGTCCAAAGAGGCAGCAAGATGGCCCAGAGGCAGGAACGAGCTGAAACTGAGGCGGGACTGAGAGGAAGTGCTGTGTCAGGATTGTGACATCATATATCATTGAAACTTCACTGAGGAGGAAGGGAGAGGGAGGGGGAAAGGCAGCAGAAGGAAAAAAGAGGAAGAGAGAAATAAGCAAGGGCTGAGGGGCAGGGATATACTAGTGATATAAGGAAAACTTCCTCTTGACAAACCATTAGGCCTACTCTTTTGGGGCTCACAGATGGTAGAACGGCACTGTAATTGATTCTTGAGTCTAAAAAGGTAGGCCTACCACCAGGGATCATCAGCTAGATTCAGCCGCGGGGCCGATTTTATCTTGAGCGAATGGTCGGGGGGCCGGAACATAATTACAAATCATTTGTAGACGACAAATTGACCATAAGAAGCCCAAACAGATATGTTTGACTAAAACATTATCATTTCAAACAGTTTTGTTTGAACTTTTTTCAATTGACATTTCTTTGTATATAATATATATATATATATATATATATATATATATATATACACACATATAAAAATGATGCCAGCTGATTCATGAATTAGACTGGCTGAGAAACGCTGCCTGTCTCTCTCTCTCTAGTCCCGACTCCCGACCACTACAGGTTCATTCTTATGGGACAGTTGGAGATCGAATTTGAATATTGAAACAATGTTGCAAATGTCGGAGAGATATATAGCAAGGTTTATACAAATCTCTGCTGTTGAAAACGAAATGTTAGTCTAAAAGAAATGTGAGATAATGTCTAAATGCTTTTTATAGTGGAGATCAAGTTTAGAACTTCCCTGCCTGGGCTGATGAGACAGTGGATTGCGCAGTGAGATGGAACAGAGTAAATAGGCATTTTAATGTCATTGGAGTTAGCCGATGGTAACTTGTGGATTATAAACTGGGTGGTTTGAGCCCTGAATGCTGATTGGCTGACACAGTGGTATAACAGACCGCATACCACGTGTATGACAAAACATTATTTTTACTGCTCTAATTATGTTGGTAACCAGTTTATAATAGCAATAAGACACCTCGGGGGTTTGTGGTATATGGTCAATATACCACGGCTAAGAGCTGTATCCAGGCACTCCACGTTGCGCATAAGAACATCCCTTAGCCGTGGTAAATTGGCCATATACCACACCCCGTCATGCATTATTGCTTAAATAGACACTGGCTGGAATGCGCTTTTAACCAATCAGCATTAGACCCACATGTTATATATTTATTTACAAAAAAATATATGGGGGATTGGAAATGATGCAAGATAATTAATTAGACTAGTTTATCGGTCTTAGATTCCTTCTTTTAAAGGCCCAGTGCATTCAAAATTCTGCTTTCCTGTGTTTTGTATGGTATTGTACAACAGCTGATGAAACTAACACTGTAAAAGTGTGAAAAAATGTGATCAGTGTTGCTGGTTGAAAATACAATTTACACAGGACCTTATAATTGCATGGGTGGGAGTTTTGGCTTGCCTGGTGTCAACACCAGAAAGTAAATTGGTTATAGACCAATAACAAAGTGTTCCAATCCCCTCTGCCAATTACAGTGAGTTTTACGTTTTCCCCTCCCCACTCAAACAGAAACATTTCTGCTTGAAAAATAGTTTTTTGCTAAAAAGCTATTTCTGTCCATTTGAATGGAAAAATATTACAGTAAGGTACTTAATTGTTACCCAGAAATGATTTGATATTGATATAAATACGGCTGCATGGGGCATTTAAACAACAGCATTTTAATAAAAAGGGGGGAATGTATAGACTACATAAAGATAGTCAGAGGTCACTGACAAACACAATCTAGCTCCAAACCTGACAAGGTAGCATACAAATCCACAGGACTGGCTGATGCAATTCCATTAGAGAAGACATTACATTTCATTGGATGCAGTCTTGGGGAAAATACAATAACTTTCAGCAAATTGGGCATCATTTCAGATTCCCAAACCAATAAGGAGCTAATAGAACAAGGTCAGGAGAAAATGGGTACGACGTGTGAAATCACATGTTCTCAAGAACAAGCTGTAGGCCCCCTCTCACTGAAGAGACCCAAGCTGACAGAATTATGTCTTCCTCTGCCATAACGACTGTGTCGTGCCGGTCCAATATTTCACTGAGCCGCACAGAGAGAAGGGTGCTGCCATCTGAAATGTAAAGATAATTATATAGGCCAAGGCAAATATTTGTTTGTGCATTTAATGTGATTTTTATATATGCTGGCAACCTGATCCAATAAATCGCTTGCTGACTTGAACGTATCAGGCATAAAAATAAAAATAAAGTATTAAATTAATCCGCAGTTAGTCTTCTAATTGAAGTGTGGGCTCGCACCCTGTTTCGCCCACGGAAAGTGCCAAGTCTAAGATCACATTAAATTGCTCTTGTCATGTGTTTAAGACACTTGGCAATGGAATCCTCAGCCCTGTAGTGTTCCTAAAGACAACCATGCGGCTTGGGCCCAACATGGCACTACAGTGGTGGCTCCACTAAAAGTTTTGCGATTATGCTGTGGGACTTTAAGGTAATTTGTGGTTTAGTACGGTATCCTGCATCACCACTTCATTGCTCCAGACCAGCGCAAGGGGGAGTTAGAGCACTGATTATGCTTTTGGCGCTACTGTGTCTCTAATTGACAATGAATGGGAAACATAAACCTAAATAGAAATGGATAATTGTGCACGACTTCAATATTTAAAAAAAATGGTCGTTACATTAAGGTTTTTATTCTACGAGAAACTTAGACTACAATAGGGTGTGGAAATTATAGGATTATTTTGCTTTTACTGTAGTACTGTAGCCTACTCCCGACCGGTCACGTTGTACAGCACCTGAGTGGCGCAGCGGTCTAAGACCCTGCATCGCAGTGCAAGCTGTGTTGCTACAGATGCTGGTTCAATACCCATGCAGGCCTCAACTGGGAGACCCATGAGATGACTATAGGTTTTTGGTTTTTCTCCCTCTATAAACATAAATAAATAATTCTAAATAACAAACTGGCTTCATTTACAAATTAGTAACAATGTCTCACCCCATGTTCAAGAACGGCCTTTTTCTCGCTCATTTTACATTATTTGAAAATGAAATCATCTCCAAAATGTAATTTTTTTTAACAAAGCGATTATTATTATTATTACTATTATTAATTTAGATTCATATAAAAGCCCCTTGGATATCCTCACAGATATATTATTAACCCTGTTATTAGCAGGTCATATTGGTTACGGCTCCCGAGTGGCACACAATGGGATTGCCTTGCAGTTCTCCAGCTGTATCCACTGAAATAGCGGTGGGCGTGCAAGGTTCAAGGCACGAGGGCAGGGGGCACGGGATGGGCCACAGAGCGGTGCACAGAAGACGGACCTAGCCCATGGGGAAGGGAGGAAGAGGAAGGGGTGGTGGACCCACACCCCGCCCCATTGGGTAGCACAGAGCAACACTTTAAGGGGCATTGCACTAATAATGGCGCTGACTAGGGAAACGTTCCCGCTGTTCTTAGTGCCAGTCTGCACGTTCAAACTAAAACAATGTAACTAATAATGGCGTGAAAAATGCCCCGTAGATATGAATTTGGAGGGCAGATATGATTAAATATTAAAGCATTAGACCTCTCACTAAAGGCGTCAGTCAAAAGTTATACTTAAATCAGAACTGGATTTAAGGAAAAATGACATGAAAAGCACACATTTGTAAATCCCAAACTCTAAAAGTAATAAAAGGAAAGGTAGACACAAGACGTAAACAAGATGCTGTGTTTTTATTTACAGTAGTGATGGACAGCTGGTGGCATTTTGAAAACAGGTTTTCAAACACTTGTAGCCCAATTAGCAGGACAATAGACTCTTATAGCCCGGCTACTGTAGGTGTACTTGCAATGTACTCAATGCTTAATTAAGTACTCTAAGTGTTACAAAAAAAGTGTAAAATTTCTAACTCAAAACAGCAGTACAGTATCTCTTCGTCAACATCTTTATGCTTTCGTTAATTAAATAACTAGAAAAAGACATTCAAAATGCAGATGCTACCCGTAACCACGAGAGGACTTGAAAATGAGCCGGCGCTGAGAGGATCACCAAAACTATAGGTGTTTTGGTTTCAGTGCATTTTCTTTAAAAAAAAAAGTATATAGCCTATCAATGTGTAGGCATACTGTGTAATAAAATCGATAATAAAATAAAGGTTAAATAAAAATAAATAAATGAATATGTACTAAAAACGTGAATGTGTTTTTGCAGAGCATACAACCATGCCGACAACCATCCGTGGAGATCAGTGGACAAAGAGCTGGACAATGGGCCGCACCGAAAAAAACACATTGGTTGCCAAGAAAGCGGTTAGTTTTGCTAGATTCTTCAAATGTGTACGCAGCATGTGTGTGTTGGAGTCACTTTTAGTTCTTAATTGATCTACCGTTTCTATCATAGGCCACTGTGATTGATGAGGGCTCAGGGCGGTACCATTCTGCTCATCTGATGAAGGTGCACATGGATCAGATTCAAACTTTGAAGACCGAGATCGAGTCATTGAAGGCAGACCAGCAGAAAGAGAAGCATTATCGGAGGGCAGAGATACGGGCGACAGCTGATGCATTGGTCCAGAGATAGGCGGCATTGGCGGAAAGTCAGGCGGAGAATGACGCATTGAAGAGGGCGAGGAACGAGATGGAGTCACAATCCATGCCAGGCACACCTGTGTGCTCTGGAACTCCACCTCCGACAGGCAGAGTCAACATACATGGCGGGTTCATCAGGTCGTCGGGTTCACCCTGACATTTCCATTCCTCTACTGACAACAGAACTTGACCAACTGCTCACCAGGCACAGCAAGGGCCACCCGGACCGTTATGCTGTTCTGCTATTCCAAGGATGTGTAACCAAAGAGAGATACCACGAGTGGGCACAGAATACCAACTGGGATGGATCCCGAGGCAAATATGGCTTACCAGTGAACCCGGGTGTTCATCATTAATACTGTGTCTCAGAAGTTTCTGTTCATTACTGATGCAACCTGAAAAAGCATTAAAGACAGAGTTAATGAGTACTTTAGGTCACCGAGAATATCTGGACATGGCCTGCTCTCCCTTATGTAAGGAATTAGGCACTTTTCCATGTTTACTAAAGTATGTAATGTAGGCTATGTTTACTTGTCAGACTGCACAGTAGCCTAATAAAAAAATGCAGGTGGCTTATATCTTCAAAATGCTTTAAATGCATTATTATCCAAATGTAAAAGCATATACTGTACAGTACTGTATTTCTTCATCAGCATCCTTATGCTTTCGTTGATAAAAATACTCTTTCAAAATGCAGATGTTTATTTAGTTATGGATCTATAACGAATTACTATGGGAATAAATATTACTGAATTACAGAAATATTGGAACAAAGTAGACTAATGAAGGTAAACAAATTGTTGCTTACTGGAAAATACTCTTTCAAACCCAAACGGTCACGTTGTACAGCGCCATTATGGCTATTAGCAGGTAGTTGGACAATAGACATTATTATTATTATGTATCACATCCGACCGTGATTTTGAGTCCCATAGGGCGGCGCACAATTGACCCAGCGTTTCTCTCCCTCTAAAAAATAAATATTATTTTGGCTTTTATTCAGATTACAATCGCTCACTTTCATTTAAAAAAACAAACAAAATAACCTCCAAAATATTGTTACATATTATCAAGTAGATGGCACAGTCATATAGCCTGGCACCTACATAAAGTTAAGTGACTCACTCATTCATGGCTTCTTTCTGATAGTCTTTAATAAAGAAATGTTTTTGTTATCCTGACCTGGACACCATTTACAGTAGCCCTCCCGACTGGCGCAGCAGTCTAAGACACTGCATCACAGTGCAAAATGCATTGCTACAGATGCAGGTTCGATACCCGAGCCGGCGTCCACCGGGAGACCCATATGTAATTATTGGCGGTCACACCAATCGATATACTGTAGGCGACATGAGTCTCACTAGTGTTGTGGTGTAGGTCTTATTTAAAGTTAGAAAAAGTTATGCTTATTTACATAAGCATTCAGACCCTTCGCTATGAGACTCGAAATTAAGCTCAGGTGCATCCTGTTTCCAATGGTTCTACAACTTGATCAGAGTCCACCAGTTGTAAATTCAATTGATTGGACATGATTTGGAAAGGCACACACCTGTCTATATAAGGGCCCACAGTTGACAGTGCATGTCAGAGCAAAAACCAAGCCATGAGGTCGAAGGAATTGTCCGTAAAGCTCCGAGACAGGATTGTGTTGAGGTACAGATCTGGGGAAAGGTACCAAAAAATTTCTGCAGCTTTGAAGGTCCCCAAGAACACAGTGGCCTCCATCACTATTCAATGGAAGAAATTTGGAACCACCACGATTCTTCCTAGAGCTGGCCGCCCGGCTAAACTTCTCAATCGGGGGAGAAGATCCTTAGTCAGGGAGGTGACTCTAACACACTCTGACAGAGCTCCAGAGTTCCTCTGTGGAGATGGGAGAACCTTCCAGAAGGACAACCATCTCTGCAGCACTCCACCAATCAGGCCTTTATGGTAGAGTGGCCAGACGGAAGCCTCACAGCCCGCTTGGAGTTTGCCAAAAGGCACCTAAAGACTCTCAGACCATGAGAAACAAGATTCTCTGGTCTGATGAAAGAAAGATTATTGCCCTTTGTGTTGTTGTCTGCGCCCAATAATGTTTGTACCCTGTTTTGACCTGTTACCATGTTGTTGTCATGTTGTGTTGCTACCATGCTGTGTTGTCATGTGTTGCTGTCATGCTATGTTGTTGTCTTAGGTCTCTCTTTTTGCAGTGTTGTCTCTCTTCTCGTGATGTGTGTTTAGTCCTATATTTTTATTAAATGTATTTTTTATCCCAGCCCCTGCAGAAGGCCTTTTGCATTTTGGTAGGCCGTCATTGTGAATAAGAATTTGTTCTTAACTGATTTGACTAGTTAAATAAAGGTTAAATAAATGAAAATAAAAGATTGAACTCTTTGGTCCGAATTCCAAGTATCAAGTCTGGAGGAAACCTGGCACCATCCCTACGGTGAAGGATGATGGTGGCAGCATCATGCTGTGGGGATGTTTTTCAGTGGCAGGGACTGGGAGACTAGTCAGGATCGAGGCAAAGATGAACGGAGCAAAGTAGAGAGAAATCCTTGATGAAAACCTGCTCCAGAGCTCTCAGGACCTCAGACTGGGGCAAAGGTTCACCTTCCAACAGGACAACAACCCTAAGCACACAGCCAAGACAATGCAGGATTGGCTTCGGGAGAAGTCTATGAATGTCCTTGAGTGGCCCAGCCAGAGCCCGGACTTGAACCTATCGAACATCTCTGGAGAGACCTGAAAATAGTTGGGCAGCAACGCTCCCCATCCAACCTGACAGAGCTTGAGAGGATCCGCAGAGAAGGGGAGAAACTCCCCAAATAAAGCTGTGCCAAGATTGTAGCGTCAGACCCAAGAAATATTTGAGGCTGTAATCGCTGCCAAAGGTGCTTCAACAAAGTACGGAGTAAAGGGTCTGAATCCTTATGTATTTTTTGTTTTTAATAAATTAGCAAAAATGTCTAAAAAACTGTTTTTGCTTTGACATTATGAGGTATTGTGTGTAGATTGATGAGGTGGAAAAAACATTTTAATCAATTTTAGAATAAGACTGTAACAAAACAAAATGTGGAAAAACTCAAGGGGTCTGAATACTTTTCGAAGGCACCGTATGAATATATTAGGCCTACCTGCATTAACCTGCGCTGTCTAGACTGCCTCATTAAATACTGTTGTTGTAACGTTCTGTTGCATAATTCAAGAAGTGTGTAGGATACCTTCAGATTAAAATTCAACACGCTTGGCTCTAGATAACACATATCTATACATAGTTTGCGAGATCAGACATAATATCACTATAATCTGAGTGTTCATTTTCGGAAGTTGCTTTCATTTCAGTGCATCTAATTTATAAACATTTCAACTCTAATTAAATTATTACTTTTTTCTATTCCCGCAAGAAATGTACACCCATCAAAACAAAGTTATTTCTTCCCTTTTTTGTGATGTAAATGTCGAGATGATGCATTAAATCCCTGACAAAGCTTTAGCGTTCTTATAGATGCAACGGAAAGACAATCTATTCCATTAAGCCCATTTCAGCCATTACCGGGGTGTGTTTGACAGGTCATTACAAACATTTCCACGGTCGTAACGTTAAAAGGAAAAAACAACAGGCACAAGCAAGAGTATGAAAGAGTCGCAGGAGTCCAATGAAAGCCATCAATCCAGCGAGATTTAAGTGCCAAGTGAATTTTGCACCCCTCAAACACAAGAAATAGATGGCTGAAAAAGAGAGATCCCCCCCCAGGTGGGTGGGGCATGCAAATTGCACATTTTATTATTATTATTTTACCTTTATTTAACTAGGCAAGTCAGTTAAGGAAAAAATTATTTTGTCAATGACGGCCTAGGAACAGGTTCATGGGCAGAACCTCTCAGAGTAAGAGTGCTGATCTTGGATCAGGTCTTCCCTGTCCATAATAATCGGATCCACTATGATCTAAATGGCTAAACTGATCCTAGATCAGCATACTGTAGGGTTGGGCAGTATAACGTATTTTACTATACCATTGAGCTCCAAAAGTATAGGGACACCGGCAATTTTTGTTGTTTTGGCTCTGTACTCCAGCACTTTGGATTTGAAATGATACAATGACTATGAAGTTAAAGTGCAGACTTTCAGCTTTAATTTGAGGGTATTTTCATCCAAATCATGTAAACCGTTTAGAAATTACAGCACTTTTTGTACATAGTCCTAGTATTTTAGAGGACCAAAAGTTTTGGGACAAATCCACTTGAGTGTGTATTAAAGTAGCAAAAAGTGAAGTATTTGGTCACATATTCCAATGACTACATCAAGCTTGTGACGACATTTGTTGGATGGTTGTGTTTCATTATTTTGTGCCCAATAGAAATTAATGGTAAATAATGTAGTGTCATATTGAAGTCACTTTGATTGTAAATAAGAATATAATATGTTTCTCTAAACACTTCTACATTAATGTGAATGCTACCATGATTAAGGATAATCCTGAATGAATCGTGAGAAAGTTACAAACCGAAAAATATCATACCCCTAAAACTAACTAAGCTAACCTCGCACCATTACAATAACAGGGGAGGTTAGCATTTTTGGCGAGGTATGATATTTACGCCTCTGTAACGGTCTCACTCATCATTATTCACGACTCATTCAGGATGAACTAAATATTTAACCAAATAGCTTCCCGGACTATCTGCATTTATCATCTTTGCACTAACTGTTTTGACACATCACATACACTGCTGCTGCTGTTTATTATCTATCCTGTTGCCTAGTCACTTTACCCTGACCTATATGTACATACAGTATCTACCTCAATTACCTCGTACCCCTGCACATCGACTCATTACTAGTATCCCGTGTATATAGCAAAGTTATCTTTACTCATTGTGTATATATTTTAATGCCCCGCAAGGGCATGCATTTTAAGCCCGAGCCCTACACTATGTTCAGGCCCTATCCTACCTAGGCCCATTTGCTTCTGCCAAATTTAAGGCCAGCCCTGCCCGAAACCCAAAACCGTAAATAACTTCTTCCATTAGTAAATCCATTAGCTGTTCTGCTCTGTCTGTCACTCAATCCCTGCGCGCAGCTCGCTCTGCATGCGCTCAGCTCACGGTGGCTCACTGAGTCATTGAGTATCTATAGCAACGGCTCCGCTTGGGCTGCTCTACTCAATGAAGACAGATGACAAAACTCAAGGAAAATGATTATTTTCAGTTAAATAATCTCTCCTGTTTTATATTTGACAAGGTTGAAGCACTTCTAACACCATGTGATGATCTGAGATATGACTGTACTGCGCAGCAGAGCACGAGAAAATTGGCGCAGCTTCATAATGTCAGTAATCAATTTTGTGATACCCGAGCCCTGCCCGGTCCCTAGTAATTGATGCAAAAAACTGGCCCTACCTAAACAGGCCCTACCTAACAGGCCCTACCTGTCGGGGCCCGTCGTGCTCGGTTCGGGTCGCGGATCTCTAATTTATTCCTTGTGTTATTATTCGTATATTTGTCTCTCTGCAGTGTTGGGAAGGACCCGTAAGTAAGCATTTCATTGTTAGTCTGCACCTGTTGTTTACGAAGCACGTGACCAATAACATTTGATTTGACTGTACACTCGTCAGCCCGCATGGTCAATGCAGCAGATAAAACAAATATGTTGATGAAAATGATGCTGCTTCCCACTTTGCTTCTAAATATAAATCCACAAGTGTTCTATAATAACACTATTAGATTGTGTATCTTACTGTCTGCAAACAGCTAGTTTCACTTTTCTTAGAAAGTCGCGGCTAAAAAAAAATGCATTAGGAGCTAATACTAATCGCTTGTTAGCTGGCTAGCTAATAGAGCCGGATACCAGTGCTGGTGTAGGCCTAAATCAGAATGGTGTTTGTGTAACAGTACCTTCTAAATCAGAGATAAATAGGTGAAACATGAATATGTTCGCTACATTAAGAGAAAACATGCAATGTACCCAAAGATTATAGGGTCCCACTCCCCCAGGGAAACACAGACCAACACTGGTCCCTACCGTCACAATAACTCCTCCATAGAGATCCTATTACTATTCTAATTCTATGAACACCTCTCTGGCCGTTTCATTCGTTGTCATGTCAAATAACTATGTGTTCAAAGTGCCCACTATTACATTATATCTATCAAATTAGAATAATCATTCTATTTCCGTGATTCCAACAGTTCACCAAAGTGTTTTGCTCTAAAATCACAAGTCAAATCGCAATTGTAAAATTTGGTTAAAAGTAAAGGCCTAGATTTTTGACCATATCGTGGAGCCCTACATGGCAGTGTGGAAATGATCTCAAATGAAATCAACTTTTGGTTAAAGTTTGATTGAACCTGTATAAAACAATCAGAATGGAGAAAGACCCATTGAAATCACTTAGAATGTATGTGTTGCCACCCTAAGGTCACGCACTACTCATAAAGCACATTTAGAACTTTTATTATTAACAAACATAAAACACCGTCAAAAATGTGTAAAAAATATTGATATTTTGGCCATATTGCCCAGCCATTGATCAGCACCTGTACTCTGAGACGCTTTATCCATACCTCCCCCTGGACCAACATGGGTATCCTGTCCTCACTCGGTCTCCATGCTTTGAACTCCAGCTTCCTCTCTTATTCATCAGCGGGTGTTAAACAATAGCCAAAACTCCTTCCCATAAACCGTCCCTGCTCGCAACAATAGCAGGCCGTAATGAAACCATTTCTATAAACTTTTGCCAGTGAGCCAATAATAAACTCTCCAATAAATGCCTGGGACTCGTTATTCCGCAAAGCAGGAAGGAAGGGAACAACGGTTGGTACACTATGCCACGGTCACTGCGACTCTTTTTATGGGCCATCTGGGGACCATTGTTACCAAGTTTACTGGGAATGAGATGGACCTAGCTAGACTACTGAGGGAAGAGCACCCTTTGCCTAGTATTCAAGACTGTTGGGAGGTTGACGCAATGTTCACAACATTGCGAATGTTTAGATTGTTCTTAATTTGGCTGAATCCCACTGAGAAAATGCAAAGTAGAACCAATGACTTATTGTACAAGACCAAACATCTCAGAGGAGTATTAATCCTAACTAACGTAAACCTAACTTAACTTCGGTTAACCAAAACATTTAGTAATGCCAATGAAGGTCTACCTTAACAGCTATAAGAAATCATGCCCTTGTTTGACAGCAAATTAAGGCACGTTAACAGCTGAGATTTATCGAATCATCCCAACATACAATTAGAAAGGAAAAATGATCGGGGTGAATTTATATACGTAAGCGCACACATGCACACACACAATGCTCACAAGTGTGTGTAATAGAAGCTAGATTCCTAGTTGCCTTTCACTTGTTTAGTCGGCATACAGTTGGTAACCTTCAAACCCATAGCAAGGTCTCATAAGATTCGTCGAGCTGTCATTAAAATGTATTTGTTACAAATAACAGGAACATGTCATTCAAAATTCCAGTACTGTTTTTAAAGTTAAGGAGAACTTAGCGGTTTGCAAGTGGTAATGCAAACAAGCAAGCACTCAGAAAGAACAGTACCAGGCACTCTGCTATCTTTCCCTAAACTAAAAAAACATACGGTTGTTGTCAATGACAGTGACCGCCAAGGCCACCGACAGATACGTTTCCTCAGCTGACAAAACAACTAGTGTTTACACCAGCCTTAAAGAAGAAAAACTCTGTTTCAGCGGGGGGGGGGGGGTTATTATATGTCTACCTCTGACAGATTTTACGTCTCTAACGATGCTGGAAAGCCATGGATTTGTCTTTCGACAAATTGCGGGGTTTACCAAAAAGAAAAGTCCCACATGCAACTTGCTAGGAATGTCTATCCTGTATGTGGGTAATTCTCAATGCAGAGTCAGTCAGGGTGGAGTGAGTAGGCTATTGCTAGCGCCGCTATCAGCTTTTCTCATATCATGAGTGGCTCAAATGACTTAGGCTGTCATTTTTTCTGCAGGCTTCGGGGCCTGTGATTCGAGCTAGGCTAAGAGAAGCCTGCTGTCTCTGTACCAATCAGCTGTGGTGTCTGAAAAGATGGACAGGGACATGCTGGGAAGAGAGGACACTCACAGTCGCAGACACACACACTGCTGCCCTCACACATGCGCGCCCTCACACAAAAGCATGGACCAGGGATTTTTCTGCAATTATAATACTTGGGCAGTCCAAACAGTGTAAAAACATAAATAAATACAAACATTTACAAAAAAAATTAGACATTTTCAGGATGGAAAAACGCTTTCAGTGTAAACTAAAACAACTAAAGCCAGATATAAAGTACACTACATGACCAAAAGTATGTGGACACCTGAACATCTCATTCCAAAATCATGGGCATTGATATGGAGTTGGTCCCCTCTTTGCTGCTAGAACATCCTCCACTCTTCTGGGAAGGCTTTCCACACTACATGTTGGAACACTGCTGCAGGGACTTGCTTACGTTCAGCCACAAGAGCATTAGTGAGGTCGGGCACGGATGTTGGACGATTAGGCCTTGGCTCACAGTCGGCGTTCCAATTCATCCCAAAGGTGTTCGATGGGGTCGAGGTCAGGGCTCCTTGCAGGCCAGTCAAGTTCTTCCTCTCGACAAACCATTTCTGTATGGACCTCGCTTTGTGCACGGGGGCATTGTCATGGGGGCATTGTCATGCTGAAAAAGGAAAGGGCTTTCCCCAACCTGTTGCCACAAAGTTGGAAGCACAGAATTGTCTAGAATAATATTGGATGCTGTAGCTTTAAGATTACCCTTCAATGGAACTAAGGGGCCTGATCCACGAAAAACAGCCCCAGACCCTTATTCCTCCTGCACCAAACTTTATAGTTGGCACTATGCATTCGGGCAGGTAGCATTCCCCTGGCTTCAGCCAAACCCACATTCGTCCGTCGGACTGCCAGATGGTGAAGCGTGATTCATCACTCCAGAGAACGCGTTTCCACTGCTCCAGAGTCCAATGGTGGCGAGCTTCACACCACTCCAGTCGACGCTTGGCCTTGCGCATGGTGATCTTAGGCTTGTGTGCGGCTGCTCGGCCATGGAAACCATAAAGCTCCCAACGAACAGTTCTTGTGCTGACGTTGCTTCCAGAGGCAGTTTGGAACTCGTAGCGAGTGTTGCAACCGAGGACAGAAGATTTTTAGAACGCTACGCGCTTCAGCACTCGGCGGTCCCGTTATGTGAGCTTGTGTGGCCCACCACTTCGCAGCTGAGCCGGTGTTGCTCCTAGACGTTTCCACATCACAATAACAGCACTTACAGTTGACCAGGGCAGCTCTAGCAGGACAGAAATTTGACCAACTGACTTCTTGGAAAAGTGCCATCATATGACAGTGCCATGTTGAAAGTCACTGAGCTCTTCAGTAAGGCTATTCTACTGCCAATGTTTGTCTATGGATATTGCATGGCTGTGTGCTCAATTTTATACACCTGTCAGCAACGGGTATGGCTGAAATAGCCAAATCCAGTAATTTGAAGGTGTGTCCACATACTTTTGTACATATAGTGTATCTAGAAACAATATTATAATATAATAATAGAATCTTTGAGAATTAACAATTACCAAAATAAAAGCTTGACAGTCGGGGAGAATTTAAAACTCCAAAAACAATGCAATTAGCAGTAATGTTATTATGTTATTATGTTTGAGCAAAATAACACAGCATTAGCCATGGCAAAGTGTAGAATTGCAGGAAATGTGTATTAAAACTGCAAAAATATTTCTCAGCTATATGGAGAAATTTGTAGAATTGCAGGAAATTGGCAAAAAGAAATATGCTAAAATGTCTACACCGCCAAGATGGGAGCCTCCCCCCCAAAAATGTAAATGCAGCCGTGCCAACCGCGCCCATTACCACGCCCACCACCACGCCCACCACCTAAGGCCCTTTTCGATCGAGAATAAATCCTGAGCACACACACGCACACACACACGCGCGCAGTGGTCGAAAAGCACTGGGGAACTCCCGTCCCAAGGTTTTTTTTAGTAAAGGTCTCGGCAGGTCTCAACCTGACTAATGACTAATTACAGACACAAAGAGAGACAGAGGGGCATACGAGTGGAGGTAGAAGGCAAAGAGGGAGATTAGGGAGTATGGATAAGTGTAGCTGTGGCACAAGTACATTTTTGTAATCCACTTAACTAAATGTAATGTCTAGTGACACCAAGCAGTAAAAAAAAAACTTAAGCGGCCTGCCAGGACTGGTTCCAAGTCGCTCATTTTACAGAAAGATGACAAGAACACATAGTACTTACAAACATATGCCACAAAATATTGTTTGTTTCAGTGAAGTTTAAATGTGGGTTACCATTCAAACTTTGATAAAACAATGCTGGCTATCATTTCAAATTAAAATCTCTACTGAACCTACAAATCACAGATAAAAAAAATGTTCTCTAAATTTGAACCAGCATCCAGTCTAGTACACTACTACATAGTCTGCCACGTGACCAAATGAGTCATCTCCCTCCCTTCCTATCAGTTTCCTCGCTTCCCTCCGTCTTCCCAGCAGCTCCCTAGCGGTCATTCCGCAAATTATTCCTGTCATCGGGCTTGGGTGTGTGCATACGGCCACACCACTCTCCATTGTACTACGTCAGTCCCTCCCCTCTCAAGCCAAGCCCCTCTAGAACAATTAAGAGGCTTGGGACCGGCTAGCAGGAGTGTGGCCCATAGACCTCTTCTATTGGATGAGTAGACCCACAGTGGACTGGTGGGAAATGAAGAGGAAACAATGAGAACAGGGGGGCTGCCAAGTTCTACGAGGGAACTTTATAGACTTGGATGGGGGCTAATTATGGTATTTTGAAAGGGTAGTAGCGAGCTACTAACCTCAATTAGGAAGCCAAGTTGGGCCACAAGGCATCCATTTGGGCTGTTTATAACACTGTTATGTAGACTGGATGGAAACCACATTGAAACTGAAGTGCTGTTAACACTATTCAGCATTTCTACTTTCAATGCAACCTGAGCGAATCACATTTGGTCTGAAGTCTTCCAAAATAACTATGTAAAAAAAAAAAAAATCAAGCCTACCCACTCAATAAAATAAAGGCAGCAAGGTGTCAAGACCGTAGTCTCAATCCACCCGCCCACAAAGGAAAGACCCACGGGTCTAGTCTCTAGACCAGCACAGCTCCATTTAGGGCCTACTCATCGATCACATTTACCTCATTGCTTTATCCGTCTCTGAGTGTTTCCCATGGTCATAATTTGATCACGTATTCCAGCCTATTCCAACCACTATCTCAGCACGCTCCTCACCGCAAATAACCGCTCTTTGTTCAGCAGGCACATAACCACCAATTAAAAACAAAGATTGAGTCGTTAGGTTATGCCGAAACAAATGTGTCAGTCTAGTAAAGGGATGAAACAGTGACTCCCTCTTTCCTTCAATAAACCCATTTGTCTTTCCTTTATGTGGTACAGTGTATTTGGAAAGTATTCAGACCCCTTGACTTTTTCCACATTTTGTTACGTTACAGCCTTATTCTAAAACGGATTAAATAAATAAAAAACTCCTCAATCTACACACAATACCCCTTCATGAAAAAGCGAAAACAAGTTTTCAAGAAAAAAAAGTATTCAGACCCTTTGCTATGAGACTCGAAATTGAGCTCAGATGCATCCTGCTTCCATTGCTCATCCTTGAGATTTTTCTACAACTTCACATGATTTGGAAAAGCACACACCTGTCTATAAAGTATCACAGTTGACAGTGCATGTCAAAGAAAAAAACAAGCCATGAGGTCGAAGGAATTGTCCGTAGAGCTCCGAGACAGGATTGTGTCGAGGCACAGATCTGAGGAAAGGTACCAAAACATTTCTGCAGCATTGAAGGTCCCCAAGAACACAGTGGCCTCCATCATTCTTAAATGTAAGAAGGTTGGAACCACCAAGGTGCCGTGCCCAGTTGATAATCACCCCGACAATTGCCCCGAAACTGAACCTAAACTAAAATAAATGAAGTAAAGTATGATGGGGAGTATGGGTGAGTTGATGAGCGAGGGGAAGCAAAAGATACATAATGATGTAATCACCAATTGTGAATGAAGAACAGTGCGGGCCATTCTATTTTATTGGTATATTCTAATTATAAACTCAAAATGGCATTTACCATATATCAGTCCACCAAATCCAAGCAGTCTTATCAATACACTCTGGCCTACTTGTACACAGTGAGAGCATCCATAATTTACAAAACGGCAAGAAGACCAAGACGATTGGATGCATAATCATGAGATCTCTGATGATTATTCTTCTGATTCTGAGCCTCAACCTGAACCTATACCTCCGAGGCCTAAACGCAAAAAAATCCAGAACGGTGCGTACTGAGCAGCTGCCCGCACCACCACCAAATGAAATGGTGAGACAGGAGAGAGGAAGGGATGGCACCGTTTGGATAGAACAAGCTGGTGACAATGCTCCTGGACGATTATCAGCACAAAATCTCATCACTGAGAGAGAAGGCCCTCTCAAGCAAAAAAACATCAGCAACGGACTCCACCAGCTTTCATTGTTTAAGTGACATGCTACAGCACATCATGGAGTGTACTGTGGCTGAGGTGCACAGTGAGCAAGTAGACACTGCCTGGGATCGGTCTGTTGAGGAGCTGGAAGCGTTCATTTCAATCCTGTACGTCTGCGGAGCATTCGATGGAAAGAGTGTTTATATGGAGAGGGATACCTTTCTTTGGCGAAACTATGTCACAGCATCACTTCAGAGAGATAATGCTGTGGGGTTAAGACGACCAAATGAAGCATTCAATGAAAATAACACCCTCCCTACAAGCAAACATGGGGAGGTTTGATAATGCTGTGGGTTTGTTTTGCTGCCTCTGGTACTGGGGGCCTTGAACAAGTGTAAGGCATCATGAAATCAACAGAATATCAAGGTGTTTTGTAGTCCAATGTTCAACCCAGTATACAAAAACTGGGTCTCCATTGAAGGTTGTAGGTCTGTTTTTGCTTTGTCATTATGGGGTACTGTGTGTATATATTGATGAGGATTTTTATTTATTTAATCCATTTTAGAATAAGGCTGTAACGTTGGAAAAAGTCAAGGGGTCTCAATTCTTTCCGCAGGCACTGTATCTCTACAAACCCACACTACCTTCACCCATGTTCCCTATGTTGCTTTCTTCACTTGTTCTTCTCCTGATTTGATAACATCTAGACTCAGTAAGACGTATAAAAGGTGCTTACACATGGGCGGCGGTAAACGGCAATTGAACCGCGAGAAAATCTGCCTACCGTGTGTAGAGACCAGCAGTCCCGGGTTGTTGTCAGCTCGCATGTTGTCAACGTTGTTTGATTGGTTGACAAGATGAACTCTGCACATTGGTCAACCATGTATTTTGCCGCCCTACTCCCATTGAAGTCTGAGACCTTCGCCGCTTACCAAGGCACGTCTTAAAAGTGTTGTTGTGTACTGTTTTTGCTACCTTTTTTTATTTATTTTTATTTCATTGAACCTTTATTTAACTAGGAAAGTCAGTTAAGAACAAATTCCTATTTACAATGACGGCCTACCCCGGCCTCCCCTAACCCGGACGACGCTGGGCCAATTGTGCGACGCCCTATGGGACTCCCGATCACGGCCGGTTGTGATACAGCCCGTTCAATTGACAAGAAGGGTATTGATATAGCTGTGTTTAGGCATGGCTTCCTTGTTTTGAGTCTTAAGTGTGTTACTCATTCTGCTGGAGTTGACCTAGTATTTTATATTACAGTTGTTTTTCCCATTTGTAACTCACCCACCAAAAATCACAATACGCGGTTTACATTGTTTTATCTGTGCTGGTCTAATTCCTATAATGAAAAAGCAGAAGATCTGTGCACTCTCGGTTAGTAAAAATAGTTCATATGGTGCTCTACGATGTCCCAGGTTTGTGCCATTTAAGAATATATAATTTAATTTTTTACTTCAAGTAAGATGTTTATATGTTATGTATAAAAGGCATATGTACGCATTATTTACTATTTGGATTTCTTTAAAACAATGTAATTGTTGGAGTTCATTAATGATTATGGATACATTCTGCATTTAGTTTTTTGTATTTCTATTTATTATGGATCCCCATTAGCTGCTGCCAAAGCAGCAGCTACTTATCCTGCGGTCCAGCAAAATGAAGGCAGTTTATACCATTTTAAAAACACTACAATACATTCACAGATTTCACAACACACTGTGTGCCCTCAGGCCCCTACTCCACCACATATCTAAATCCATGTGTATGTTGTGTGTGTGTGTGTGTGTGTGTGTGTGTGTGTGTGTGTGTGTGTGTGTGTGTGTGTGTGTGTCAATGTTTGTGCTGCTTCACAGTCCCCACTGTTCCATAAGGTGTTGTTTTATCTGTGTTTTTAAATCAAATGTTACTGCTTGCATCAGTTACTTGATGTGGAATAGAGTTCCATGTAGTCATGGCTCTATGTAGTACTGGTGTGCCTCCCATAGTCTGTTCTGGACTTGGGGACTGTGAAGAGACCTCTTGTGGCATGTCTTTTCGGGTATGCATGGGTGTCCGAGCTGTGTGCCAGTAGTTTAGACAGACAGCTCGGTGCATTCAACATAAATACAAGCAGTGATGAAGTCAATCTCTCCTCCACTTTCAGCCAGGAGAGATTGACATGCATATTATTAATATTGGCTCTCTGTGTACATCCAAGGGCCAGCTGTGCTGCCCTGTTCTGAGCCAATTGCAATTTTCCTACGTCCTTTTTTGTGGCACTTGACCACATGACTGAACAGTCGTCAACGTGCGACAAAACTAGGGCCTGTAGGACCTGCCTTGTTGATAGGTTTATAATAGACAGACTTCTCCCCATCTTAGCTACTACTGCATCAATATGTTCTGACCATGACAGTTTACAATCTAGGGTTACTCCAAGCAGTTTAGTCATCTCAACTTGCTCAATMTCCACATTATTTATTACAAGATTTACTTTAGGGTTTAGTGAGTGTTTTGTTCCAAATACAATTATTTTAGTTTTAGAAATATTTAGGGATAACTTATTCCTTGCCACCCACTCTGAACATAACAGCAGCTCTTTGTTGAGTGTTGCAGTCATTTCAGTCGCTGTAGTAGCTGACGTGTATAGTGTTGAGTCATCCGCATACATAGACACTCTGGCTTTACTCAAAGTCAGTGGCATGTCATTAGTAAAAATGGAAAAAAGCAAGGGGCCTAAACAGCTACCCTAGGGAATTCCTGATTCTAACTGGATTATATTTCAGAGGCTTCCATTAAAGAACACCCTCTGTGTTCTGTTAGACAAGTAACTCTTTATCCACATTATAGCAGGGGGTATAAAGCCATAACACATACGTTTTTTCCAGCAGCAGACTATGATCGATAATGTCAAAAGCTTGACTGAAGTCTAACAAGACATCCCCCCACAATCAAAGCCAGTTAAGCTTTAATAGAGCAGTGCATTCTAACACAATGAATTGAAATGGATTTCACCTCGTTCATATAGTTGCCAGACATTTTAAGGAATTAAATATAGACCTCCACTGGCTGAAGGAGAAGAGGATCTGGTAAAATAAGGGCATGTTGCTAATATCCTCTAGGTAGCTAGCTAGCTATCTGACTAGCTGTAAATATCTGACTGTTACAAGGATAGTATTCTGTAGACACCAAATGCATAAATAAGCAAACAAATATCAGTTAAAATATGGAACAGATAAATGAAAATATTCAACATAAAGGTATGCTACATGTTGGGATGTTGATTAAATGGAAAATCTCAGCGTCCTGTTGGTTGTTTGGTCAAGAGAGTGAGGTGTGATTAATGGTTAAATTCAGTAGCAAGTGTTTGGGTGTGTTTGGGTGTGTTTGGGCGTGTTTGGGTGTGTTTGGGCGTGTTTGGGTGTGTGTACGTAGATGAACTGTGCAGCCTACACTTGCTGCACTCTTGTGTCTCTTGGCTTCCTGTCCTGAGTGCATGCACCAAGAAACCTGTTTGTCCAAAATCCCCACCTGAGATCTAAAGATGAACGCAACATTTGAACAGTGAGCCAAACCACACTATGTGTGTGTACACTCACCACTGTGAGGCTACGTGTGTGTTCTTCCAAGTAACGTGAACGGTGTGCACCACCTGAACTCATTAGGATCATCACCAAACTACGCTATAGCTTTGAAGCAGCTTAGAAGCCGTCAGGTGTAAATGAGTCTCTCAATACCAATGTTGCAACATACTCCTCCCTCCACTCTACAAATAGGATAACAGTGCAAAATGGCAAATTAGCTCCTTTTTCCAAGGGTTAGTCAAAATGTGGTTTATGCAGCTGCTGCAAGTTCTTCTTCCTATGAGGAAACAAGTTACTCAGTCACCTGGTTCAGTGGTTTACATTTGTCTCTTTCCAAACTCCTACCCTAAAGTTTCCAGTTCACAAACTGATTCATAACGATTACTGGCGAAGGGGTCCGCTTACTAGTCAATGGTGGGAAATGGGAAATGAACTGAAGCAGTGAGAAAACAGGGTTTTATGGAGTAAGAGAGCAGGAGGGCGAGACTTACTAAAGATGGAGAAAGAGGGGGAGCGAGGAGGGGCGAGGGAAAAACATCCCGGGTAGAGAAAAAGTAAGGATTAAGAAAACATGGCAAGAAAGACTAAAGACAGAGGGGCTGCCAAACACTGACGCGATGGAGGTGCTTCCCCTTATGTGTGCAGCTGTTTTACGAGACAGTGAGCAATACCTCCCCCCTTGTCTCCCAGACTCTGACAGGCTGGGGAATTTAACTTCTCCCTGTTAGGTGGCTTTAAAAATAGCCCTGTGGACAACGTTAAGACCCTGTAGCAATAGCAACGATAACAACCGCCTCTTGCCAAGCCTCTCAGCGCCTCGTCTGGCATCCGTTTCCAGCAGGGAGTTTTCCACAGGGACAACATATTCACAAGTGAGCGCCGTACCCTATGTCTAATTCCTGGTTGCCGTTCAACTCTTCCCTTTTACTATCTTCTTATTACTTTACCATAAATCTGTTGTGTGAGTGCTGGCGGATTCCGAGGTCATGCGTTTGTTCCTAGACTGTGCTGGGGGAGTTGACGCCCATGTGAAATMCCCTGTCTTCCAACTGCCCTGAACTTAACTCACAGACACCTGCTGAAGCCTGTTGGGGAGACAATATATGCAACAAATGGCAGGTTGGTTTGCTGAGGTCATCCCTATGTTGGACACTGTTGTTTTGTTTGTTTTAAGTTTTTTTTTTCTGGACCAGACTAGCAACCTGCAATAGAAAGTTCCCGAAGATTGCTGCAGTGTTTCCGCTGCAGTCATTTAGCAGTGGTCGCTGCGCAACGGCAAAAATCATTGCTGCCACGCCCCAAAAATATAGAGCATGGAAAAAAATAACATTTTTGCAATCGCGGGGAAAACTGCAGTTTGAATAGTCTTTGTTAAAAAAAAAGGGGATCCCAGCTTTCCCTTGCTACTTTATTTAGTTCTCAACTCCTAAAAATGCACAAACTGCACCATTTAAAACCCAGAGTTTTTAGCAGTGCATGGTTAAGCACCTGTAATTTGCAGTGAGGGCATAGGGGAGAGTGGGGCTAAATGTCAATTGTAGGTTAACTTGAGAAAAAACGTCACCCTACCTCAAAATCCTTTTTTGGGAGTGACTTAAATTGTGATGAGACAGATTACATTTTTAGTTGTGCAAGAGTAGTGGGAACCAGGGAAAGTGTTTGGGGAAACATTGTGACATGAAGTGGTTTCTGTGAGAATTACAGGCAGGGGTGTTTTACACCAGGTGGTGGAATACCCCAAGTTACGCTAAGTTTTTTGGGACATAAATTTCATCAATAGATTGCTAACTAGTTTTTTTTTTAAATCACATTTTGTAAATGTATATAAAAAATATATACATAGACTCGAAATTGAGCTCAGGTGCATCCTGTTTCCATTGATTATCCTTGAGATGTTTCTACAACTGTGGTAAATTCAATTGATTGGACATGATTTGGAAAGGCACACACCTGTCTATATAAGCTCCCCCAGTTGACAATGCAGAGTTCCTCTGTGGAGATGGGAGAACCTTCCAGAAGGACAACCATCTCTGCAGTACTAATCAAGAAGTTTTTCAGCGGCAGGGACTAGCAGACTAGTCAGGATCGAGCAAAGTACAGAGAGATCCTTGATGAAAACCTGCTCCAGAGCGCTCAGGACCTCAGACTGGGGCGAAGGTTCACATTCTAACAGGACAACGACCCTAAGCCCACGGCCAAGACAACGCAGGAGTGGCTTCGGTATAAGTCTCTGAATGTCCTTGAGTGGCCCAGCCAGAGCCTGGACTTGAACATGATCGAACATCTCTGGAGAGACCAGAAAAAAGCTGTGCAGCAACGCTCCCCATCCAACCTGACAGAGCTTGAGAGGATCTGCAGAGAAAAATGGGAGAAACTCCCCAAATACAAGTGTGCCAAGTAGAGGTCGACCGATTATGATTTTTCAACGCCGATACCGATTATTGGAGGACCAAAAAAAGCCGATGCCGATTAATCGGCCGATTTTTTAAATGTATTTGTAATAATGACTTTATTAAGCATTGTGAAGAGCTGCTGGCAAAACGCACGAAAGTGCTGTTTGAATGAATGCGTACGAGCCTGCTGCTGCCTACCATCTCTCAGTCAGACTGCTCTATCAAATCATAGACTTAATTATAACATAATAACACACAGAAATACGAGCCTTTGGTCATTAATATGGTTGAATCAGGAAACTATCATTTCGAAAACAAAACGTTTATTCTTTCAGTGAAATACGGAACCGTTCCGTATTTTATCTAACGGGTGGTATCCATAAGTCTAAATATTCCTGTTACATTGCACAACCTTCAATGTAATGTCATAATTACGTAAAATTCTGGCAAATTAGTTCGCAACGAGCCAGGCGGCCCAAACTGTTGCATATACCCTGACTCTGCGTGCAATGAACGCAAGAGAAGTGACACAATTTCACCTGGTTAATATTGCCTGCTAACCTGGATTTCTTTTAGCTAAATATGCAAGTTTAAAAAATATATACTTCTGTGTACTGATTTTAAGAAAGGCATTGATGTTTATGGTTAGGTATAGTCGTGCAACGATTGTGCTTTTTTCGCAAATGCGCTTTTGTTAAATCATCCCCCGTTTGGCGAAGTTGGCTGTCTTTGTTAGGAAGAAATAGTCTTCACACAGTTCGCAACGAGCCAGGCGGCCCAAACTGCTGCATATACCCTGACTCTGTTGCAAGAGAAGTGACACAATTCTCCTAGTTAAAATAAATTAATGTTAGCAGGCAATATTAACTAAATATGCAGGTTTAAAAATATATACTTGTGTATTGATTTTAAGAAAGGCATTGATGTTTATGGTTAGGTACACGTTGAAGCAACGACAGTCCTTTTTCGCGAATACGCACCACATCGATTATATGCAACGCAGGACACGATAGATAAACTAGTAACCATGTGTAGTTAACTAGTGATTATAATTGATTGATTGTTTTTTATAAGATAAGTTTAATGCTAGCTAGCAACTTACCTTGGCTTCTTACTGCATTCGCGTAACAGGCAGGTTCCTCGTGGAGTGCAATGTGGTTAGAGCGTTGGACTAGTAAGGTTGCCAGATTGAATCCCCGAGCTGACAAGGTAAAAATCTGTCGTTCTGCCCCTGAACAAGGCAGTTAACCCACCGTTCCTAGGCCGTCATTGAAAATATGAATGTCTTCTTAACTGACTTGCCTAGTTAAACAAAGGTGTAGTAAAAGTAAAATAAAATAAATCGGCCAAATCGGTGTCCAAAAATACCGATTTACGATTGTTATGAAAACTTCAAATCGGCCCTAATTAATCGACCATTCCGATTAATCGGTCGACCTCTAGTGCCAAGCTTGTCGCGTCATACCCAAGAAGACTCGATGCTGTAAAGGTGCTTCAACAAAGTACTGAGTAAAGGGTCTGAATACTTATGTTAATGTATATTTCAGTTTTTTATTTTAACTAAATTAGCAAAAATTACAAAAAAAACGGTTCAGTTTTTGCTTTGTCATCATGAGGTATTGTGTGTAGACCGATGAGGGGGGAAAACAATTTAATCAATTTTAGAATAAGGCTGTAACGTAACACAATGTGGTCTGAATACTTTCCGAAGGCAATGCACATGGTCCAATATGTAAAAATAATTTAAACAATATGTTACTGGGCTTATTTCTGTAGGTGGAAATTATATTTTAGACGGTACCCCCCCTTACACATTTTTCGAGAAGAAACACTGGATTGCTGTATGTCTTGTATTATAATAAGTACGTGTCTAAATATCTTAGTGTGCAATTTAAGCTAATTATTTAGCGAATGTATAAGGAACCTATTTTTAAGGCAGTCCGAACCACACTCCTGTCGCAATCGACAGTTTTCTAAAGAAGGGAGGAGGACATGCAGGCCAGCACATTCAGAAGAAGTGATTACGCAACGCACCAACGCTTTTTCAACAAAACATTGGAGGTCGTGGGGTCAATATGGCTGCTGACTCATCCTCACATATCAATAACGGCACTTGAGTTCCAGATAAAAGTGCGTCAAAGCAACAGAATGGTCCAAACATTTGGACCATAAAACAGAGCAGCAGAGTCATCTGCCTTCTATTGCTCTCCACATTAAACCTGTCTGAGCAGCAACTTGGCGAGTCATTCACATTAGGCCAGGGTGATGAACTGGCTACGCTGTGGGGAATTGTGGGAAATGAATGAGGTGGGGAATTGTACTCACTGGTAGTTCTGAGGGTTCTGGCAGGAATTCTGCATCCTCTCCAAATATGAAGTCTGGAGGTAGTTCTGGATCCCGTGCATTGAAGATGATATCCCCTGAGAAAGAACAGAATGATCACAAGTCCGCTTTGTCACACCTTTCACACAACACGTAAAGAAAGATTCCTCGAATTGAATTCAGCCCACCATAGCAATGTTTACTACTCAAGCAGCGAGCGCACAGAAACATCTTATTCTGAAAAGAGGTCGATTCTACAGAGATGGGGAAAATGTGTTTACTACAATGGCTCAACTGAATTAAGACCTTAGGTGAACAAAATGACTTTGATTCTAGCTGAAGAGATTGATGACCACTTGCATCAACATGAGCTCTTAGCTGTTTTGCCCAATCACTCTGCTGTTTTACACTCAACTCTGTAATGTAACTTGAGATGAAATGGACCTGCACTGTTATCAAATGAGAACAGGTGAATACAGGTGGCTACACTTTTCCAAAAACATGGTGCACGAACAACAAAAACACATACCACTGACAGCCCAATCGCCTAGTTCCTATTTCCAGTAACACTCAAACATTTACAAGGCCTGAAAAATAAAACCAGACAATCATGTTGTTCTGGTTAAATGCTTGAAATTGTACTATTTGCCATAGGCCCTCACAGAATAGTCTACCAATTGTGATACGGAAATGAACCGAGTTGGGGGATTGAATAGGCTACCCTAGAACTCGGTCAATATAGGGTCGCTCCATTTGATTTCAATAGCTTTTTGACTGCACCGCTTTTGATTTGAACGAAACTTTCGATACATATTTGCCAATGGTAGAAGTGGTCAGAAAGTCATTCTTTGGACCTGAATGCCAAAACATTTAGGAGATAGGTGTGCTCAAAGTTGACCCATTTTGAAAACCCCACCCTACCATGAGACATCCATGTCTTCATCACTGGAAGAGATAAATAGGTTGAGTTTGATAATTGAAAAGCTTAACGACGGGGTTGTCAAAGTAAAATGTTTGTATAATACAAATGTCTTTTTTTCCCTCTTTTTTTTTTTACCTTTAACCGCAATTATCAAAAAATGTGTCAACTTAGATTTTTTTCATTTTCGCATATGTTGCAGCTTAGACCCTATCTTATATCATCTGAGGTGTTCGTGTTGTGCCCACAGCATGCCCTTGAATACAGGGTGGATGTTATGTTTCGGCTGATTTTATTACATCTCGTTTTGTTTTAACTTTAAAATGGTAGCACAAAGATGGTTGGAGGGTCCACACATCAGAGAATGATGACTTGAATAGGAATATCAATTGTTTTAAATGATACTGTCAAAATGATACTGTCAATCTTCCATCTTCCATTATTGACAACCTTGATAAAGATCAGCAAAAATGACCGTATAAAACAATTCAAATACTGCGCTATATTGTATGCAATTTCTTTTTTTCTTGGGGAAATATTATCTTAAACTAATACAATTGCTCAGAGAAAGTTTTTTATATAAAACATTTTTTTTCTCAAAAAAGGTAGGGGGCAAAATTAGACACTGTTTTCAATACCGTTCAATACTTCACCTTGCGAGGATAACGGCACTGAGCCTACAATGTTTTATGAGCTGGAAAACACATTGGGAAGGATCTTAGACAATTCCCCAATACAGAATCCTGACAGATCCTTGATGTCCTTCATCTGTGCTTATGGACTATCCTCTTAAATTCAAACCACAGGTTTGTACGGAGACTGAGATGGCAATTGTAAAATGTTGGTTATGTTGCCAATTAACCATTTCTTTGTGGATTTTGATATGTGCTTGGGGTTATTGTCTTTCTGGTAGATCTACATGCGGCCAAGTTTCCGGCTCCTGGCAAAGGTAACCAGGTTTTTGGCTCACATATCCTGGTACAGGGTAAAGCGCTTGATTCCGTTGAGCTTAACAAGGGTCCCAGGACCAGTGGAAGCAACATAGCCCCATAACATCAAAGATCCACCACCATATTTTACAGTAGGTATGGGGTTCTTTTCTGCTCATGCATTCTCATTTTGACGCCAAACCCACCAATGGCGTACGAGACCATAGAGCTTTATTTTCCATATCCTCTGACCAAAGCACCGGTTCCAATCCAAGTGCCAATGCTGTTTAGCAAACATCAGGCATTAACATTTGTTGGATGATGTGAAAATAGAGCTCTTTGGTCATGCACACCAGTGGTGGGTTTGGAGTAGAAATGAGAATTCATGAGCAGAAAAGAACCCCATACCTACTGTAAAATATTATAGTGGGTCTTTGATGTTACGGGGCTATTAATATTTCAATTCAATTTACATTTCAATGATGTACCAACTAAATTGCAGGGGTCTGAATGGATATGGCATGTGGTTTGGTAAGAAGAATGCCCCTCTCCCCACAGGTGTGCTTACCCCTTCTGAGGGTTTAGAGCTTGAGGTAGTCACCTTATACAAGTACTTGGGAGTATGGCTAGACGGTACACTGTCCTTCTTTCAGCACATATCAAAGCTGCAGGCTAAAGTTAAATCTAGACTTGGTTTCCTCTATCGTAAATCGCTCCTCTTTCACCCCGGCTGCCAAACTAACCCTGATTCAGATGACCACCCTACCCATGCTAGATTAGGGCTGGGCGAGACGGTATTTTATATATTTTTTTTATAATAAAAGTTCTACATTTGCTTTATTAGGGTGACAACACATACATTCTAAGTGATTTCAATGGGTCTTTCTCCATTCTGATTGTTTTATACTGTTCAATTCAACTTCAACCCCAAAAAAGTCTTAATCTTCATCAATTTCTGCATTTGAGATCATTTCCACACTGCCACGTAGGGCTGCACAATATGGGCAAGTAATCTGGGCCTTATTTTTAAGCAAATGTTGCAATTTGACTTGCCATTTAGAGCAAAACACTTGGGTTAACTGTTGGAATCATGGGAATAGAATGTCTATTCTAATTATATAGGTAGAATATAAAAGTGGGCACTTTTAATACAGTGTTGTTTGACATGACAACGAATGAAAATGCCAGGGAGTTATTGTGACAGGGTAGGAACTGATGTGTTGATAGGTGTTTCCTGTGTTTCCTGTGTTTCCTAGGGGACCCTATAATCTTTGGCTACATTTAATGTTCTCTTAGCTACTTCATGTAGCAAATATATTCTTGCTTTGCGTTTACCTCTTTAATTTAGAAGACACTGTTGCACAAACAACATGCTGATTTAGGTCTACACAATCACTGGTATTAACAGGCTGTATAGCTCATTACGCTTGCTCTTACTCAGTACTGTAATGAAACAGGCAGGGAGCAGGTCTCGAACCCTCAACCTTCTAGCCTGAAGTCCAGCGCGCTATCGACTGTGCCGCAAAAGCATGCTGAAGCGGCAGAGTCCATATCCGCGTTTATAAACCCAGGGTCGCTACAGTACATTTATTAGCTAGCTAGCGATTAGCGGCTAACAAGATTTAGGAACAACTTGCTAAGAAAAGTGAACTAGCTGTTTGCAGATGTAAGAAACACAAGCTAATAGTGTAATTATAGAATGCTAGTAGATTTATATTAAGAAGCAAAGTGACAACTGCATCGTTATCATCATTGACCATGCAGACTGAACGCAAGTGTCTCGTGGTTGAGGAACATCAAATGCGCTCCTTGAGTGACGGGGGGCCTGGCTAGGTCTGTGTGGAAAGCGGCATAGTGAGAGTGGAGAGAGATGACTCAAGTAGCGAAGTAAACTATAAAAATGGATGTTACACCACTGCGTATCACATTGAACAAACCAAACAGTCAAATACCGGTATAGAAGGTAAAGGAAAAACACAAACCGGTCCGTGCATCAATACTGGTATATCGCAAAAAACGGTATACCGCCCAGCCCTATGCTAGATTTACGGAGACATAATTTACAGATCAGCAGGTAAGGGTGCTCTCTCGAGCGGCTAGATGTTCTTTACCATTCGGCCATCAGATTTGCCACCAATGCTCTTTATAGGACACATCGCTGCACTCTATACTCCTCTGTAAACGGGTCATCTCTGTATACCCGTGGAAAGACCCACTGGTTGATGCTCATTTATAAAACCTTCATAGGCCTCACTCCCCCCTATCTGAGATATCTATTGCAGCCCTCATCCTCCACATACAACACCCTTTTTGCCAGTTACATTCTGTTTAACTTCTTTGGGGGTAGGCGGCAGTATTTTCACGTCCGGATGAAAAGCATGCCCAGAGTAAACGGCCTGCTACAAAGCCATAAAAGCTAGAATATGCATAGTATTAGTATATTTGGATAGAAAACACTGAAGTGTCTAAAAACGGTTTGAATGATGTCTGTGAGTATAACAGAACTCATATGGCAGGCAAAAACCAGAGAAAAAAATCCAACCAGGAAGTGGGAATGAAGATACAGTGGGATATTGGTAATGTTGCATAAGTAGAAATGTTGAAACTGCTCATTACTATTCGCAAAACAATGTCCATACAGGCTAGAACACTTTTAAAACCAGAGACGATACCGGTAGCTACCAGCTTTAATTGTAGGCTAAATATCCTTGCTAACGTAGTAGCTGAATGCACTACCCTAGTACGTTGTTTGTGATAATATCACAACTGGCTGTGACTGGGGGTTCCATAGGGCAGCGCACAATTGGCCCAGCGTCGTCCGGGTTAGGGTTTGGCCAGAGTAGGCCGTCATTGTAAATAAGAATTTGTTCTGAACTGACTTGCCTAGTTAAATAAAGGTTCATTAAAAAATAAAATAAATAATATGCAAACCATAATGCAAAATATGCTGATTTCAAAGCTGATTGTCATCAAAAACTTTATTAATTTACTTAGTCTCCCTCGCCACCAAAAACGAATTAACTTCTTCGTCTCCCGACATGTGTCCACTAGATTCCATAGCCATAAATCAGATTCCATAGCCACATTCTGCCTCATGAATGATGTCATTACATTCTTAAATCAAACACTTTTATAAAATTAGAGATTGCTTCTTTTATGCAAATGTTGTTGATCAGTACAATAAAATAATAGTTTCAACTAGCAGTTGCCAATAAAATAAGTATTAAATGGAAGTGATTGTTTATCATCTGTAGCCCCATGAAATCAGCTAAAACAATCTCAATAACTCATACACAACTCCTATTAAATAATATGCATTCACCTGTATTGTGAATAGACCAAGGCTACATCTTGATTTACCCAGTTTAGCAATAGAGATAAACGATTCAAATAAATTATTACCATTATGTTGTTTTGTAGTTAGATTGTTTTTACCAATGTCACATTATTTGTATGATTGTATAATTGATTAATTAATGCATACATGGCTGTCTAAAAAATGTACATAAACATTTTCAAATGTAATGATATTGAACTCAAAATATGCCCAACGATTGAACAGAGCAGTAGCTGAGTGCCTTCAGAAAGTATTCACAGCCCTTGACTTTGCCACATTTTGTTGTGTTTCAAAGTGGGATTAAAATGGATTTAATTGTTAATCTTCATAAACAATCTACACCAAATAATCTGTAATGTCAAAGTGAAAAATAAATAAATAAATATTTAAGTATTCAACTCCCTGAGTCGATACATGTTAGAATCACTTTTGGCAGCAATTAAAAGTGTGAGTCTTTCTGGGTAAGTCTCTAAGAGTTTTGCACACCTGGATTGTACAATATTTGCACATTACTCTTTAAAAAATGATTCAAGCTCTGTCCAATTGGTTGTTGAACATTGCTAGACAGTCATTTTCAAGTCTCACCACAGATTTTCAAGTTCATTTAAGTCAAAACTGTAACTAGGCCACTCAGGAACAATGAAAGTCGTCTTGGTAAGCAACACTAGTGTACATTTGGCCTTGTGTTTTAGGTTATTGTCCTGCTGAAAGGTAAATGTCTCCGTGTTTGTTGGAAAGCACACTGAACCAGGTGTACCTTCTTGGATTTTACCTGTGCTTAGCTATATTTTTATCAACAAAAAAAAACTCCCTAGTCCTAATCAATGACAAGCATACCCATAAAATTATGCAGCCACCACCATGCTTGAAAATAAAGTGACGTAAAGTGACGTGTTGTGTAGGATTTGCCCCAAACATAACGCTTAATTTCTTTGCCACATTTTTTGCAGTTTTACTTTAGTGCCTTATTGCAAACAGGATGCATATTTTGTTCAATTACAGCCTTCTTTTAAAATTGATTACATTGTTTTTTCCCCCACTAATCAATCTATACACAATACCCCATAATGACAAAACAAAAACAGTTTATAAATGTTTGCTAATTTATAAAAAATAAAAAATAAATGAAATATCACATAAGTATTCAGACCCTTTAGTGTTGATGCACTTTTGGCAGCAATTAAAGCCTTCAGTCTTCTTGGGTATGAGTTTCCCCCTTTCTTCATTGCAGATCCTCTCAAGCTCTGTCAGGTTAGATGGGGAGCGTCGCTGCAAAGCTATTTTCAGTTCTCTCCAGAGATGTTCGATCGGGTTCAAGACCAGGCTCTGGCTGGGCCACTCAAGGACATTCAGAGACTTGTCCCAAAGCCACTCCTGCGTTGTCTTGGCTGTGTGCTTAGGGTCATTTTCCTGTTGGAAGGTGAACCTTTGCCCAGTCTGAGGTCCTGAGTGCACTGGAGTAGGTTTTCATCAAGGAACTCACTACCATAAAGGCCTGATTGGTGGAGGGCTGCAGATATCCATCTAAACAGAGGTACTCTGGAGCTCTGTCAAAGTGACCATTGGGTTCTTGGTCACCTACCTGACTAAGGCCTTTCTCCCCAGATTGCTCAGTTTGGCCAGGTGGCCAGCTCTAGGAAGAGTCTTGGTGTTCTTGGGGACCTTCAATGCTGCAGAAATGTTTTGGTACCCTTCCCCAGATCTTTGCCTCAACACAATCCTGTCTCGGAGCTATACGGACAATTCCTTCGACCTCATGGCTTGGTTTTTGCTCTGACATGCACTGTCAACTGTGGAAACTTATATAGACAGGTGTGTGCCTTTCCAAATCATGTCCAATCGATTAAATTTACCACAGGTGGACTCCAATCAAGTTGTAGAAACATCAAGGATGATCAACGGAAACAGGATGCACCTGAGCTTAATTTTAAGTCTCATAGCAAAGGGTCTGAATACCTATGTAAATAAGGTATTTATTTGTTATATTTTTAATAAATAAGCAAAAATCTATAAAAACCTGTTTTCGCTTAGTCATTATGGGGTATTGTGTGTAGATTGACGAGGAAAACCATTTAATTTAATCCGTTTTAGAATAAGGCTGTAATATAACAAAATGATGAAAAAGGGAAGGGGTCTGAATACTTCCCGAAAGCACTGTAATTGTATGTGTGCGGTATATAGATGAGGTAGTCTGAAACTTACGTGACTTGTCATGTTAAAAACACTATAAAACGTGTTATGTGACTTGTCAAGCAACATTTTACTACTCTATTTATTTAGGCTTGCAATAACAACGAGGTTGAATAGTTATTGACTCAAGACATTTCAGCTTTACATTTTTATTAATTTGTAAAAGTTTTGTAAAACAAATTCCACTTTGACATTAGTATTGTGTGTAGGCCAGTGACAAAAAATCTCTATTTAGTACATTTTTAATTCAGTCTGTAACAAAATGTGGAAAATGATAAAGGGATGTGAATAGTTTCTGAATGCACTGTATGTCTGGATCAAGTGCCATTATTGTTTTTGTTGTGTTATCGTTTTGGTATCATTATTGCTAAGGGATTAGTCCTTTTTGAGGTCAGTTCAACAAAAAAAAAAAAAAAAAAAAAAATATCACGCTTTTCGATTATGGTTTCGATTATATTTTTACACATGAAATATTCCTTAATTCCATTCTTTTATTTTTAGGTTGTGTGTATTGTTGTGAATTGTTAGATATTACTGCACTGTTGGAGCTAAAAACATAAGCATTTCGCTACACCCACAATAACATCTGCTAAACATGTGTATGTGACAAATAATATTTGATTTGACTACGCATAATGTGGGTTGAATGCTGTAACGACACAGAATAAAACACTTCATTAAAGTCCCATGATGGTCGTGATTGCCCATTACTTATCACATATTAACCATCATTTCTTTACATTACTTACGGCTATGGGGCAGTATCCTGAATTTCTGCCTGACTGACGTGCCCAAAGTAAACTGCCTGTTACTCAGGCCCAGAAGCTAGGATATGCAGATAATTGGTAGAATTTGATAGAAAACCCTTTGAAGTGTCTAAAACTGTTAAAATAATGTCTGTGAGTATAACAGAATTGATATGGCAGGCAACACCGTTCTTTCCGTCTGAAATATTATTGTTTATTTACATATTAGGGTACCTGAGGATTGAATAGAAACGTTGTTTGACTTGTTTGGATGAAGTTTACCAGTAGCTTTTAGAATTCCTTTGTCTGCATGTTGAAGGAGTGGATTACTGAAAACAATGGCACCAACTAAACTGACTTTTATGGATATAAAGAAGGATTTTATTGAACAAAACGACCATTCATGTTGTAGCTGGGACCCTTGGGATTGCAAACAGAGGAAGATCTTCAAAGGTAAGAGATTTATTTAATCGCTATTTGTGATTTTGTGAAGCCTGTGCTGGTTGACAAAACTATTTTGATGTGATGCACAGTTAATTGCATGGTATGCTTTCGCCGTAAAGCCTTTTTGAAATCTGACAACGCAGTTGGATTAACAAGAAGTTAAGCTTTTAAATAAGACACTTGTATGTTCATGAATGTTTAATATTACGATTTTGTAATTTGAATTTGGCTCTCTCTAAGTCCACCGGATGTTGTCGGAATTATCCCGCTAGCGGGACACCTAGCCCAAAGAGGTATTAATAAACAATTTCAGTTGTTGTGTATATTACATTTGTTTTGTTTTATGCCTTTATTTCCAAGTCATCATCTCATCTCTATAGAGCTGCTGCCTATGCTTTCCACCAAAATCACTATTTCAGTAGTTCTTAAAAGTAAATAAGGCAGACTGCTCAACACCAACTATCAATCGCTTAGATCAGGGGTTCCCAAACGTTTTCTTTTAACCCCCTTCCAGCATTGGGGAACATCGCACGCAGGCTAGCATGCTGTTTAAACAGTTGGAGACAGACAGAATTGTGTGTTCATAACAATTCAACTGTTCTACCTTGTTAACTAGCAAATAGATCCAAGTTGGCTAAACTTGAAATAGAAAGATCAGCTGGGAACTCACTAGAACCTGGCCTTGTGCTTGAGAAATAGTTTATGAGACCTGTGTTAATTTTCTATAATGCCTGCTACAATAATAGTCATTATTAGTGAATGTACATTATGCATGGTTCTGATTAAAATGTGTAATAAAAAAGGCATTTTTATAGACAGACTTGAAAGCCAGATCAGTGATTATTGCAACAACAAAAAATCAGGTTAAACTATTTTGATAAAATAATAAAATTACTAGCGGGTCTTATGGTTGTGGAAGGCTTATATTTAGTCTAGGTATAATTTCACAAGTCCTGAATTCATTAGATTATTACTGACGGTTTTAAATGCAGCGTATTTGTCCTTTAAATTGTACAACATAGCTTATTTAGAGAAAACATAATTTTTTTAAATCGCCCATAAGTTAGAAAAAAATCATGCAACACACGAAAATGGAAATACAATAACAAGGAGGTGTGTTGCAAATACAGATGTCGGATCTTAACTCGATCACTCTTTTTCTTATGCATTTAGGAAATTCAAATGAGCCTTGTGATTGGCAAAACATTAGCAGTTCTCCTCTCCATTCAGCGGCAGTCAAGTCATTGGGATCAGGGCTCGCTATCTTAAAATAATGTTCCCTCTTGCTCGAACGCTATAGGCCTATGTCCTATTACTGCAACATTAAAATGTATCTGAAATTCAGCTACAAACATCAACAACTGTAATTTTATATAGCTTAAATAACACAAGGTTGGTCTCAACTAGGGTACGACATAGAAGTGTCTGGTGTATCCTAAGGTTACAAATGAACTGTCAAAATGTAGTTCAATCTTGGTCTAGCAGGTAGGGCCACTCCCTTTAGGGTGCACATATAGGCCTACCGTGTTGGCGTGGGTTGGATTCTGGCCCAAGCCTTTCTGTCACAAATAATGCAATATCCAGAGGGACTTGATGTAGTTCGACATTTTCAAATGGAACCCTGACCTGTTCACCGGACGTGCTACCTGTCCCGGACCTGCTGTTTTCAACGCTCTAGAGAAAGCAGGAGCAGTAGAGATACTCTGAATGATCGGCTATGAAAAGCCAACTGACATTTACTCCTGAGGTGCTGACCTGTTGCACCCTCTACAACCACTGTGATTATTATTATTTGACCCTGCTGGTCATCTATGAACATTTGAACATCTTGGCCATGTTCTGTTATAATCTCCACCCTTGCGCAGCCAGAAGAGGACTGGCCACCCCTCATAGCCTGTTTCCTCTCTAGGTTTCTTCCTAGGTTCTGGCCTTTCTAGGGAGTTTTTACTAGCCACCGTGCTTCTACACCTGCATTGCTTTCTGTTTGGGGTTTTAGGCTGGGATTCTGTACAGCACTTTGTGACATCAGCTGATGTCTTTTCTTAAGAAATGACCATACATAAGAAATGACCATACCAGATACTTTTGGATAAGATAAATAGTGAACAAATAAAATTACAATACACAAAACATTAGTTAACATTCATTCAAAGTGTCGGGTAAATTGCCACAGTAGATTTGCTGTGGTAAACGTGGAAATACTTTATTGTTGTTGTACAGAATGCTTGTAAAAATAAATTCAAAAAAAAAAAAAAAAATCGCCCTTAGTTTGTTAAAAAAGGACTACATTGTTCTGACAATGCCAGCCAGAGGGCGAACCTATCTTGAAAGGCTTTGGTTGCAAGCAAGACTAAGGCAGAAAGGAAGAGGCGAAGCGAGAGGGATCACTCTCGCGAAAATAAACCCAATGGGTGTCTATGCCCTCCAATGCCCACCCATGGCTGCAACCCTGACCAGTCGTGTGAAATCCATAGATTACGGCCTAATGATTTTATTTCAACTGAGTGATTTCCTTCTATGAACTGTAACTCAGTAAAAATCTTTGAAATTGTTGCATGTTGCGTTTATATTTTTGTTCAGTATAATAACAATCTACGTAACTAAAGTGATTTGGTCAAATGTAACGGAGTAAAAAGTAAGTTACTTTCTTGAGAAATTACTTGAGTAAGAGCACAAGCACAGCCCACAGAGAGTAACTAGAAAAGTTCTAGTTCGTCCAAAAATTCAAAGGGCATTAGTGGACCGGATTCGAACTCATGCTTACTCGAGCATATGTATGCCGTTGTCAGTGGCTGTACCCACTGGACCACACTGAGATAACCATTAATATATTTAGCCTATTGCTTGCCTTGAACATATAATAAAACAAAGAAGTAATATACCCCTTACAAATATTGTCATTTTATTATAATCCACATAAGAACTCTCACGAGACATGCTGTAGCCTGCACATAGCCTACATAGGCTACTTGAACTGACTCCCATTGGACCTGCAGTCTAAATTATTGTATAGCCTACAAACACCGCTTCCAGCTGCCCCTGGCATCGATTCAAAATATTAAATAGACATTCAAATCCTACTGCTGCAGGATTGCTTTCCTCCTCTGACGAAATGGGTCATATTAAGATCTGACATCTGTAGGCTGACACTTCTCGCTAAATTCCCATGACGTGAATAAAGCTACCTTGTTTCTTAAAGTTACCGCCCGTAACGGGTATCCTGGGTTAAAGTATAGACTTTTTACAGTTACGACCCGCAATGGGTTTCCTGGGGTAACATGTCATCTCTTAAACTTGAAGGCCTTTTGTTACACAGTTACCCCCCGCTATGGGTTTGTTTCATTAGGTAAAAAGCAACATTCTTGAACATGCATAAATAACCAGGCCTTGAATTTGGAGCCTTGTTTCTGTCTTTAGCCCTTAACGGGTTATCTGAGGTATGGTGCTAGGCTTCGGACCTGCTCATAAAATGAACAAGGTCAATGTGAATCAGATGGATGTGTTACGCTCCTACTCACATAAAATGAACCAGAATCAGATGGGAGTTTAACCTAAGGTCCTTGGCTTCCACTGAAGCTTTCACCTCAGCCAGCGGGATCAGAGTTTACATACGTGAACGCAACAACATTGAATGGTGTGGAGTTTCCTCCCTCTAAAGTTTCAACTTAATGGTTTCCACTTCAGCAACTTGTCTTACATTTCTACCTTCATTCTCCTACACCGCATTCATACCCAGCCACAGTTACACACATCACAGTGCATACTTAGGTATCAACTCAAGGACAAAACTACATACATTTAAAATAAGAATACACATTTTTATTCACTTGAGCCTAACATTCCATTCATCAATAATAAACTCAGCAAAAAAAAGAAACGTCCTCTCACTGTCAACTGCGTATATTTTCAGCAAACTTAACATGTGTAAATATTTGTATGAACATAAGATTCAACAACTGAGACAGAAACTGAACAAGTTCCACAGACATGTGACTAACAGAAATGTTATTATGTGTCCCTGAACAAAGGGGGGGGGTCAAAATCAAACGTAACAGTCAGCATCTGATGTGGCCACCAGCTGCATTAAGTACTGCAGTGCATCGCCTCCTCATGGACTGCACCAGATTTTCCCGTTCTTGCTGTGAGATTTGCCCGTTCTTACCCCACTCTTCCACCAAGGCACCTGCAAGTTCCCGGACATTTATGGGGGGAATGGCCCTAGCCCTCACCCTCCGATCCAACAGGTCCCAGACGTGCTCAATGGGATTGAGATCTGGGCTCTTCGCTGGCCATGGCAGAACACTGACATTCCTGTCTTGCAGGAAATCACGCACAGAACGAGCAGTATGGCTGGTGGCATTGTCATGCTGGAGGGTCATGTCAGGATGAGCCTGCAGGAAGGGTACCACGAGGGAGGAGGATGTCTTCCCTCGCTTGTTTCTTAAAGTTTTTTTGTCATTGATGAGCTTGAGATTGCCTGCAATGACAACAAGCTCAGTCCGATGATGCTGTGACACACTGCCCCAGACCATGACAGACCCTCCACCTCCAAATCGATCCCGCTCCAGAGTACAGGCCTCGGTGTAATGCTCATTCCTTCGACGATAAACGCAAATCCGACCATCACCCCTGGTGAGACAAAACCACAACTCGTCAGTGAAGAGCACTTTTTGCCAGTCCTGTCTGGTCCAGCGACGGTGGGTTTGTGCCCATAGGCGATGTTGTTGCCGGTGATGTCTGGTGAGGACCTGCCTTACAACAGGCCTACAAGCCCTCAGTCCAGCCTCTCTCAGCCTATTGCGGACAGTCTGAGCACTGATGGCGGAATTGTGCGTTCCTGGTGTAACTCGGGCAGTTGTTGTTGCCATCCTGTACCTGTCCCGCAGGTGTGATGTCCGGATGTACCGATCCTGTGCAGGTGTTGTTACATGTGGTTTGCCACTGCGAGGACGATCAGCTGCCCGTCCTGTCTCCATGTAGCGCTGTTTTAGGCGTCTCACAGTACGGACATTGCAATTTATTGCCCTGGCCACATCTGCAGCCCTCATGCCTCCTTGCAGCATGCCTACGGCACGTTCACGCAGATGAGCAGGGACCCTGGGCATCTTTCTTTTGGTGTTTTTCAGAATCAGTAGAAAGGCCTCTTTAGTGTCCTAAGTTTTCATGACTGTGACCTTAATTGCCTACCGTCTGTAAGCTGTTAGTGTCTTAACGACCGTTCCACAGGTGCATGTTCATTAACTGTTTATGGTTAATTGAACAAGCATGGGAAACAGTGTTTAAACCCTTTTCAATGAAGAGCTGTGAAGTTATTTGGATTTTTACGAATTATCTTTGAAAGACAGGGTCCTGAAATAGGGATGTTTCTTTTTTTTGCTGAATTTACTTTGCTCTACTGACGCAGGCTCTGATATCCTAATGTCACTGCACCAATGTTCTTTCAACAACCTGAGAGATTCTCCCAACATCAGCTAGTCAGTGAGCTGAGCAGAGTATAATATAAAATAATAAAGAGCACAACAAAAGTCCTTACTCTACTTTTATGTGGCTGCGTCCAGTACGAATGAACTTAGAGGTAGTTTCGCGAGCCAATGCTAACTAGCGTTAGCGCAATTACTGGGAGTCTACAGAAACAGCTAGCATACTAGTTGTTCCCATAGATTTCCAGTTATTGAACTAACCCTATTTAGCAATTGAACTAACGCTAGTGAGCAACTTCCCTAAATCTGAACTGAGACTCTATCCACGCGTTCATCTGACTGGGGAAGTAGATAAAGAGCATCATTGCCAAAATACCGAACTATCCCTTTAACTCAAGGGTAGTTCAGATGTAACACAATTCTATTTCCTTCAGCGCAGGGTGTTTTTGTTCTGTTTTTCCCGTTTTTATGCCAGAGAGGGAGAAGAAGAACATACACACATGGCAATATTTTTCCAGACAGGAGAGGTGTCAAACGGGAGGAGGGGATTTGCCATAAATCTGTCACATAACGCCTGGGAAAACAGTCAAAAAATTATTATTGGTCCAATATACTGGCACACACACCATTCCCGGAGGGATCTGTAGATGGGACTGGAGTAGGGGGGGGTCAGCAATTTGCACTGGACCACCTGTACAACAGTGGAAGCCTCTGAGGGGAGGACGGCTCATAATAATGGCTGGAATGGAGTCAATGGAGTGGTATCAACCACATGGAAACCATGTCGTTGATGTGTTTGATACCATTCCATTGACTCCATTCCAGCCATTATTATGAGCCGCCCTCCCCACAGCAGCCACCAATGCTGCACAAGACGCAACACACACACAGGAAGCAGGGTGGTGAGGGTTTGTTACTAAAATGCAGAGTGATACACACACGCACATTGTGTGCCAGGGTAACACCGCCCATTTTCACAGGTGTTAAAGTTATTGTGGTCGCAAAATCCTAACCTCCACAAATCACACATTCTGCCAGCTATGTTGGTTAGACTCTGGAAAGAACTAGCTTTAAAATGGGCACAGTTTGCGCCGTTCATTGTGCGGAGTGCCACCACGATCTTGCACGCTACAGGCAGGCAGGTCCAGACACTGGCAAGGACCCCAAGGCCTTGCATCCTGGACTAAACAAACGCTCTTCCTCAGGCAAAAGAACAGGAAAACATCAAGCAATAAAACACAGCACTGCCCAAACTGCCAGGAACTGGGTCTGAAAAGTTCTCTCTCCATATATTTTATGTGATTATAGGCACTTTTGGAAATGATCATGGGTACATTACTCAATCAATTTATTAACTTATTTGCACACAAATAAACTTGACCTTGGACAAAATACTGAAACAATGAAAAAAGACATACAAAAAGGCTTATGGATGCCTATTTAAATGTAGGTTTCTTAAAATAACAAACAAATAATCAGATGTAGGCTTAGTAAAGAAAAATACATTGGGACATTTACTGGATATTGGAAAGGGAAAGGGGGATACCTAGTCAGTTGTACAACTGAATGCATTCAACTGAAATGTGTCTTCCGCATTTAACCCAACCCCTCTGAATCAGAGAGGTGCAGAGGGCTGCCTTAAATCGACATCCACGTCATCGGCGCCCGGGGAACAGTGGGTTTAACTACCTTGCTCAGATGCAGAATGACAGATTTTTAACCTGTCAAACGCTTTTGTATTCATCCAACAGTATACTAATTTAATTTCAGAGTTATATTAGGTGCAGAACACTGATGATCCAGGATTTTGGGGAAGTAGCCTACCCATACCCAGTCTTACTGCAGTGTCCTAATTGAATACAAAAACAAATACTGTATGCCAGGGGGGCCTGCTGGTTTTCTGTTTTACCTGATAATCAATTGCACCCACCTGGTGTCCCAGCTCTAAAATCAGTCCCTGGTTAGAGGTGAACAATGACAAAAAGCAGCGGAACTGGCTTTGAGGTCCAGAGTTGAGTTTGAGGGCTGTACGCCATAGTGCGCTAAAGGGCACAGAATAGCCTGTACTAGCCAAATGGAATCACTTTCAGAGGCACAGTCCCATACTGACTGATTCAGTATTTGCATTTTACTCAGTCATGATCTTACAGCTTAAATCTTGTGCCAAAGTCTCTGCAAAATGGTTAACCATCTGTTGGAATGACGCAGCTGAGGGAGAATTTGTTGTTGAGAAACCAAAACCAGGAAACAAACAATTTGCCTCAATAACTCCTGATGTTTTTGCACACATTGACCTGCAGAAAGGTAGTGAATAATAGTCTATACTTCCCTACAGTTTTGCTTTTGAGTAGTGGGGCCTACCGCTTGTGGCTATTTGTGTTGTAGGCTATATAACCTCTTCATTCACAAATGCCAAACACAAACACCTCCTTCCTGGTTTTTCAACCTATTCTTGGGTTAATAAAAATATATGATTTGTGTGTGTGTGTGTGTGCGCGTGTGCGTGAGCGTGTCATGACTCACGGCCATTCCAGGAACACCCAATTACGATCATTCCCGCCAAAGATATAATCATTTCAAAACATCTTGTGGGTGCATGGAGGCATTTTTGGAGCCAACCTCATAAGGAAAGCGTCAAATGTGGGACTTCTCTCAAATGTGAGAGGTTTGTTTAATGCAATTCCAGTAATGTCCAGTACAATAAACATCATGTTTATTGTGAGTAAGTAGCAAAATAGAGTGGCTGCCTGTGTTCAAATGTTCCATGCTTTCATAAGCACTGAGCTTAACAAAAGACTCACGACTACTAAACTTGAAACGCTATTGACAAGACAATTTTTAGACTTAAGAAACAATATCTGACAGTTTATGTAAAATACAGTATTAAAAAACAAAGGGGAAAGAAACTGTCAATTATTTTGGCACAGTCATCTTGGAAGGGCGAAAAACACATTGGGTGAATTCAACATAGGCCTATCGCAATACTTGAAATTTGATCTACATCCACATTTTGATCTACAAGATTTGATCAAGACGACACCTAATGGTTATATGAGATGCCAAAGAGTTGATATGAGTTATACAACGGGTGGGTCGAATCCTAAATGCTGATTGGTTAAAACCACATTCCAGCCAGTGTATATTCCACAAGTTACCACAGGCTAAATCTATGACGTGAAAATGCCCATTTACTCTGTTCCATCTGACTAAGCAATCCACTGTCTCATCAGCGCAGCCAAGCAATTTATAAACTTGATCTCCACTATAAAAAGCATCGATACATTATCTAATTTCTTTTAGACTAACATTTCGTTTTCAACAGCAGAGATTTATATAAACCTTGCTGTCTGTCTCAGACATTTGCAACATTGTTTCAATATTCAAATTCGATCTCCAGCTGTCCCATAGTAATGAACCTGCCTGTCTGTCCGATGAGACGGACAGACATGCAGTGTTTCTCAGCCAGTCGAAATCCTGAATCACCTAGCATAATTTTTATGGATATATACAAAGCAATGTAAATTGAAAAAAGGTCAAACGAAACGAAGTGCAGCTAGTTTGCAGTCTTTCCAGCTTCAGTTTGAAGTGATTGTGTTAGCTGTGTTGTTGGCTAGCTCCTCTGAACAACAACAGTGTCCTAACGAGAGAGCACATTTTCTATGTCAGGCGAAATTGCACCTCATTAGCTCATTGTTATGGATGTATCCAAATAAATGTCACTAGAAAACAGCTTAAACAAATGCAAATGCAGCTACTTTGCTGTAATTCTGACGTGACTGTAAATTAGCTAAGGGATAAGAACATTGCCAGACAGTATGGCAATGGAACACTTAAAATGAATGACTGGGTCACGTCCATAGATACAGAACAAAAAGAATGAACGACTGGATCGCGTCTCTGGCAACCGAACCGATAGAACGAACAACCAGCCAGCTTGGGTAGCAACCCTAGATTTGTGTCGGAACTATATCTTGTGGAAGGATGAAATAGTATGAATAAATTCATCAATATAACATTTTTTATGAAAGTATGTCAATCATTATTTGAATATGTTGGTAACCTGTTAAAGTGATAATGCCCTCGAAGCTGATGTTTGGAGGATTTATTGGCACAGGTGGTGTTAGGCCCGAGACGGCAAACCGTGCCAATACCTTTCGGTTACTGGTCCCATTTTTTGGACATTAAGGCATGTTTCAAACACCGACTTCGAGGGCATTATCACTTAAATAACTCATTGTATTGTCCATTTTAATGAATGCCAACCCCTTCCAACCCAGCAAAAACAATATTCCCTAGAATATTAACTGAAGATAAACCATTCCACATCAAATAATAGCCTACTGATCAAGATTTCATTACAAACAATATTGCAATATGTTTATTTTAAAACAATACAGTGTATATTTGCAGCAGCTCTGCAATGCTCTGCAACTTCACCTGGCCTATGAAAGCATAAGACCCAAAGGCAAAGCTGTTCAGGAAGATTTAGGCTTTCAAATGTTAGCGTAAGCAGGGGACATGGCAAAACAAAAAAAAACATGAGAATGTTTCTTCCATTAAAAACCTATAATGATTCAAATATTTCTTCAGCATCTGCGCAAGTTATCCATTTGCAAAAAAGCACAACTGGTCAGTAAATCTGTCCCCAACCAAGTGACAGTTAGCCAATTATATTTATGTTCACACCAACTACTGTATAACTTTCTCAAAAAGAATAGCAACATGCCGATGCTAACTTGCACAGCTACAAAACTAGAAGCTAAAATCATGAGCTGATTTAGATCCCATCTATCACACTGAATTACTAATACATTTCTGCCCCTATCAACATAATCAGGATCAGCTGTCTCTATACATATAGTCTGCATCCTAAATGGCACCCTACTCCCTATTTACTTGCCTAGAAAAAATAAAGGTTACATTTAAAATAAAATAAAAATGAGTGCACTACTTTGGACCAGAGCCCTATGGGGCCCTGTTCAAAAGTAGGGCATTATATAGGGAAAACGGTGACATTTGGGATACAGATATGACCTTAACAGCAGAGCCAACCAGGCCTGACCTGGACTAGATGTTCATGGCACAAATGAACCAAACACGTGCGAAAGGAGACAAATAGGGGAGAATGAGCTAGACAGCGGGAGCACTGCTTACATTTCAAGGTTTCTCCAGCGTAGGGGATGTGCAGTTTGAATCGATCACAACAGGGCCCTGGAGTCAGAGACGTGCATCTGAAGAGATGGGGAAAGAGATGTCAAATTGGGTGTCAAATGAAAGCTAAGAGTAGGGATGCACAATATATCGGTGAACATATCGGAATCGGCTAAAAATGCCAACATCGGTATCGGCCCGATGTCTAGTTTAAGCCGATGTTAAAAACCGATGTCAAAGCTACCATGCATACCTATGTAACGTAGGTACATGACGTAATGACGCCACGTAAAATGTTGCGCTACACGTGCAACACAGCATTCCTAACCTAGCCCACAGTGTCTGCTGCATGGATCGAGCAGTCATTTGAAAGAGTAAGAAAACTCAAAGGCGAAATCCATTAAAGCCAAGAAAATGGAATTCATTGCCCTTGACAATCAACCGTTCTCTTTCGTGGGTGTTGTTGGCTTTCGCCGACTGGTCGAGCACCGGTACACACTACCAAGTGCGCTATTTTTCAGATGTTGCCCTACCGGAGTTACACAGTAATAGCGTCACTGCAATTAGCTTCACCACATACATACTATGGGACGCCGTAGCACCAATACAACCAGCCTGAAAACAATGACCAGTAGAAACCACAGTCATTTTCATTATTCTTAGCAATGATTTAGGAATCCTTGTGAGTAAGTATTAGCTAGGTTACCACTTGTCGTTCGCCTATTGAAATTTAGTCTTCAGTCCATGAACATAAATAGCTAGCCAGCTACTTAACCCTGTTGCCCAAAGCTAATGTTATAAGCAGCCAGCTAGCTTCATCTGGCTAGTGAGGCTCGATCGGACCACGATGTGTTGTGAAGGTAGCCACAAAAAGGATTAGGCACAGTAGTGGAATTTGCGGTTTGCCTTCAAAATAAAAGTATGTCATTGACAGTGATGCAAATGACTACAAATAGTAGAATTATGCCATACTTTTATTTTGAAGGCTAACCGCAAAGTCCACTTTTGTGGCTAATCCTTATTGTGGCAAGCTTCACATAGATGTGTCTGACCACCATTAATCAAATAAGAACTGTCTTATAAATTAGGGTTATTTTAGATAGCTAGCTAATTATAGCTACTGAAACAAATTATGAGCTAGCTAGCTTTCTTTATGACCAGCACTGTAGGTGCGCGAGACAACTTTACCAGCATCATAGCATACGTATCGATGAATTGTTGTGACATATGAAATACGAGTGATAGTGTAATCAATATGTAATAACCACGTAAAAAATGTATGAACGTGTTAAATTATTATGTGACGTACAGTCATATTCAGGTCCTGATTGGTCAACAAGCTTATTTGACACGTCAAATAGTGTTATTTGACGTGTATCTTTTTTGACACACAAAAACCCAAACAGCGTTCCATAGAAATCCTGGTTGAGAATGAAACGACTGAACAAATGAACAACAAAACAGCACAGCAAGTTAGTGAAAGAAATTGGTTTTGATAATGTTTTACTGGTAATGGGGACATACATAAATGCCAACAAAATAACTTTCTGGTCAGTGTGGTGTGTGTGTAACCTTTATTTAACTAGGCAAGTCAGTATTTACAATGACGGACCGGATGACGCTGGGCCAATTGTGCGCCGCCCTATGGGACTCCCAATCACGTCCGGATGTGATAGACCCTGGATTCGAACCAAGGACTGTAGTGACGCCTCTTGCACTAGAATGCTTAAAATACCTTTTTTTTTTTTATGTATTGGTTATCGGTATCGTTTTTTTTGGCAAGGAAAATATTGGAAATCGGTATCGGCCAAAAATGTCATATTGGTGCGACACTAGCTAAGAGTCTAGATTTTTTGGACATTAAGGCATGTTTCAACCATTATCCCTTCTAAAAATGTGGAATAGGCTTAAGCAAAGGCTTTGATTTCTAAGAGGGGCTGCCTTAATTGAGGTCCACATAATCGGAGCCTGGGGAGCAGATGTTGTTTGGGGTGACTGCCTTTCTCAAGGGCAGAAGGGCAGATTTTTTAACCTTGCCAGCTCAGGGATTCAAACCAGCGACCTTTCGGTTACTTGCAATATGCCCTTAACCACTAGCCTACCTGCACATTTTTGTACAGTGCATACTAGAGTTGAGTACACTACAATGTACTATACTGTACTCTACTTGACTATACTGTACTCTTGCACTACTGTACTCTACAGTTCTATGCTGTGCTGTACTGTACCAGTGTTTCCGGTGCAGTCATTTAGCTGTGGCGCTGCGTCATTAGAAAATCATTGCTGCCATGCCAAAAAAATATGGAACATGAAACTATATTTCTGCCGAGGCACACATTGAAGATACTAGAACAGTCCACATTAACTTCTCCTCTGCAAACAAAACGAGTAATACATAGACAATAGTTGAGTTTAATAATTTACCTAGGTTGGCTTGTTGTGTGTGTAACCGATGTGAAATGGCTACCTAGTTAGCGGTGGTGCACGCTAATAGCGTTTCAATTGGTGACGTCACTCGCTCTGAGACCTTGAAGTAGTTGTTCCCCTTACTCTGCAAGGGCCGCGGCTTTTGTGGCGCGATGGGTAACGATGCTTTGAGGGTGGCTGTTGTCTATGTGTGCAGAGGGTCCCTGGTTCGAGCCCAGGTAGGGGTGAGGAGAGGGACGGAGGCAATACTGTTACAAAATAAATATTCCTCTCGAGGCGCATTCAACTTACGATTGAAACATGCATTCTGGCAAGCTGTCAATGCACAACAATTCTTGCATTTGCGGGGAAAACAGCAGTTTTAATGGTCTTTGTTAAAAAGAGGGGTATCCCAGCTTTCCATTCCTACTTTCTTTATTTCTCAACTCCTAAATACGCACGAACCCTGAGTTTTTAGCAGCAGCATGGTTAATGTTACCGCGCCGCAATTCGCTGAGAGTGCAGAGGGGAGAGTGGAGCTTAATGTAACACCGGTCAATTGTAGGGTAACTTGCGGTAAAACACCACCCAACATAATTTTGGGGGACTGACTTAAACTGTGATGAGACAGATGATATTTTTAGTTGAGCAAGAGTAGTGCAACCAGGTAAAGTATTGGAGGGGGACATAAAATTAATCAATAGAATGCTAACTAGGTTCCAAGATCACACTTGGAACCTAGCTAATGATTAGCCCAATAGGGTTATAGTCACAGCCGTGTATGTTCCCCCTCAAGCTGATACCACGACGGCCCTCAAAGAACTTCACTGGACTTTATGCAAACTGGATACCACATATCCTGAGGCTGCATTTATTGTAGCTGAGGATTTCAACAAAGCAAATTTGAGGAGAACGATACCCAAGTTCTGACAACACATTGACTGTAGTAATCGCGCTTCAAAAACTCTCGACCACTGTTACTCCCCCTTCCGGGATGACTACAAGGCCCTCCCCCACCCACCCTCCGTTCGTCAAACCAGATCATGACTCCATTCTGCTCCTCCCTTCCTATAGGCAGAAAGTCAAACAGTAAGTACCCGTGCTATGGACTATTCAACACTGGTCTGACCAATCCGAATCCATGCTTCAAGATTGTTTTGATCACGCGGACTGGGATATGTTCCGGGTTGCGTCAGAATTACATTAAGGTCTACACAGACAAGGTGACTGAGTTCATCAGGAATAGTATAGGGGATGATGTTCCCACTGTGACTATTAAAACATACCCAAACCAAAAACCATGGATAGATGGTGGCAGGTGGCCTAGTGGTTAGAGCATTGGGCTAGTACCCGAAAAGTTGCTGGATCGAATCCTCGAGCAAACAAGGTAAAAATCTATCGTTCTGCCACTGAAGAAGGCAGCTAACCCACTGTTCCCCGGGAGGCCGTCATTGTAAATAAGAATTAGTTCTTAACTGACTTGCCAAAACTGAAAGTGCGAACCACAGTGTTTAACCACGGCAAGGTTCATGGGAATAAAGTCGGATATAAATAGTGTAGTTATTCCCTCCGTAAGGCAATCAAACAGGCAAAACGTCAGTACAGAGACAAAGTGGAGTCGCAATTCAACGGCTCAGACACGAGACGTACAGTACGTTTTGAAAGTATTCAGACCCCTTGACTTTTTCCACATTTTGTTACGTTACAGCCTTATTCTAAAATTGATTTAACAAACAATGTTTTACACTCATCAATCAACACACAATACCTCATTTACTCAGTACTTTGTTGAAGGACTTTGGCAGCGATTACAGCCTCAAGTCTTCTTGAGTATGAAGCTACAAGCTTGGCACACCTGTATGGGAGTTTCTCTCATTCTTCTCTGCAGATCGTCTCAAGCTTTGTCAGGTTGGATGGAGAGCATCGCTGCACAGCTATTTTCAGGTCTCTCCAGAGATGTTCGATCGGGGTCATGTCCGGATTCTGGCTGGGCCACTCAAGGACATTCAGAGACTTGTCCAGAAGCCTCTCCTGCGTTGTCTTGGCTGTGTGCTTAGGGTCGTTGTCTTGTTGAAAGATGAACCTTCACCCCCAGTCTGAGGTCCTGAGCACTCTGGAGCAGGTTTTCATTCAGGATCTCTCTGTACTTTGCTCCATTCATCTTTCCCTTGATCCTAACTAGTCTCACAGTCCCCACAGCATGATGCTGCCACCACCATGCTTCACAGTAGGGATGATGCCAGGTTTCCTCCAGACGTGAGGCTTGGCATTAAGGTCAAAGAGTTCAATCTTGGTTTCATCAGACCAGAGAATCTTGCTTCTCATGGTCTGAGTCCTTTAGGTGCCGTTTGGCAAACTCCAAGCGGGCTATCATGTGCCTTTTACTGAGGGGTGGCTTCTGGTGGAGTGCTGCAGAGATGGGAGAACCTTACCGAAGGACAACCATAGAGGAACTCTGGAGCTCTGTCAAAGTGACCATCGGATTCTTGGTCACCTAACTGACTAAGGCCCTTCTCTCCCGATTGCTCAGCTTGGCCGGGCAGCCAGCTCTAGGAAGAGTCTTGGTGGTTCCAAACTTCTTCCATTTAAGAATGATGGAGGCAACTGTGTTCTTGGGGACCTTCAATGCTGCAGACATCTTTTGGTACCCTTCCCCAGATCTGTGCCTTGACAAAATCCTCTATCGGAGCTCTACGGACAATTCCTTCGACCTCATGGCTTGGTTTTTGCTTTGACATGCACTGTCAATTGCAAAGTTTCTTAAGAACTATAAGCGAGGCAGCCCTCACAGTCGGCGCCATTCCTTCCTTGGTGTGGGACCTTACATAGACAGGTGTGTGCCTTTCCAAATCATGTCCAATCGATTGAATTTACCACAGGTGCACTCCAATCAAGTTGTAGAAACATCTCAAGGATGATCAATGGAAACAGGACGCACCTGAGCTCAATTTTGAGTCTCATAGCAAAGGGTCTGAATACTTATGTAAATAAGATATTTCTGTGTTTTATTTTTAATACATTTGTTAAACTTTCTGAAAACTTGTTTTCGATTTGTCATTATGGGCTATAGTGTGTACACTGATGAGGGAAATGTATTTAAACCATTTTAGAATTAGGCTGTAACGTAACAAAATGTGGAAACGGGAAAAGTGTCTGAATACTTTCCGAATGCACTGTATATGGATGGGTCTACGGAAAACCAGCCACGCCACGGACACCTACGTCTTGCTCCCGGACAAACTTAACACCTTCTTTGCCCGCTTTGTGGATAACACAGTGCCACCGACGCAGCCCGCTCGCAAGGACTGTGGGCTCTCCTTCTCCATGGGCAACGTGTTAACCCTCGGAAGGGTGCCGGCCCAGATGGCATCCCTAGCCGCGTCCTCAGAGAATGCGCAGAGCAGCTGGCTGGAGTGTTTACGGACATATTCAATCTCTCCCTACCCCAGTCTGCTGTCCCCACTTGCTTCAAGATGTATACCATTGTTCCTGTACCCAAGAAAGCAAAGGTAACTTAACTAAATGACTGTTGCCCCGTAGCACTCACTTCTGTCACCATGAAGTGCTTAGAGAGGCTAGTTAAGGATCATCTCCCCTCCACCTCTACCTGACACCCTAGACCCACTGCAATTTGCATACCACCCCAATAGATCCAGACCATACAATCGCCATCGCACTCAACACTGCCCTATCCTATCTGGACAAGAGGAATACCTATGTAAAAATGCTGTTCATTGACTATAGCTCAGCCTTCAACACCATAGTACCCTCCAAGCTCATCATTAAGCTCGGGGCTATGGGTCTGAACCCTGCCCTGTGCAACTGGGTCCTGAACTTCCTGCCGGGCCACCCCCAAGTGGAGAAGGTAGGAAACAACACCTCCACTATGCTGATCCTCAACACAAGGGTCCCACAAGGGTGCATGCTCAGCCCCCTCCTGTACTCTCTGTTCACTGCGTGGCCACGCACGCTTCCAACTCAATTATCAAGTTTGCAGATGACACAACAGTAGTTGGCCTGATTACCAACAATGACGAGACAGCCTACAGGGAGGAGCTGAGGGCCCTGGCAGAGTGGTGCCATTATAATAACCTCTACCTCAACAAAACGAAGGAGCTGATCGTGGACTTCAGGAGACAGTAGAGGGAGTACGCCCCTATCCACAAAGCTTCAAGTTCCTCGGTGTACACATCACAGGAGGGCTACACACATTTTTACAGATGCACAACTGAGAGAATCCTGCCGGACTGTATCACCGCCTGGTACGGCAACTACACCGCCCATAAGAGCAGGGCTCTCCAGAGGGTGGTGCGGTCTGCCCAACACATCACCGGGGGCACACTACCTGCCCTCTAGGACACCTACATCCCCCGATGTCACAGGAAGGCCAAAAATATCATGCAGGACATCAACCACCTGAGCCACGGCCTGTTCACCCCGCTATCATCCAGAAGGCGAGGTCAGTACAATTGATTCAAAGCTGGGACCTAGAGACTGAAAAACAGCTTCAATCTCAAGACCATCAGACTGTTAAATAGCCATCACCTGGTTACTCAACCCTGCACCTTAGAGGCTGCTGCCCTATGTACATGGAATCACTGATCACTTTAATAATGGAACACTAGTCACTTTAAATAATGTTTACATACTGCTTTATTCATTTCATATATATATATATATATTGTATTTTAGTCAATTCCACTCCGACATTGCTCGTCTTAATATTTATATATTTCTTAATTACATTCTTTTACTTTTAGATTTGTGTGTATTGTTGTGAATTGTTAGATACTACTGCACGGTTGGAGATAGCGAAACGCTTGTGTTCCTACACCCGCAATAACATCTGCTAAATATGTGTATTTGACTTGAAAGATGAGCAACCCCATGCTTCAGCCTATTTATCTATAGCCACTATGTTGCATCAGTTGGGCTACAGGTGATATTGCTAACCGCATACCTGATAATATGGTCCAATATGTTAAAATAATTTTACCAATATGTTATTGGGCTCTTTCTGGAGGTGGAAATTATATTTTAGATGGTGTCAGCATAATTCGATTTTCATTCATTTTGGAGTAGAACGTCCTTCTACATAAAAATGAACTGGGGACACCAGACCCACTCTTCTTCATCAGAACTAGACAGGTAAAAGTGAATTCACACATCCGTCATATTGCTTTCACCTATCATATTTTTTCAAATTAGTGCACATGAAAGAGAGGATATAAGGAAGAGAAATCACTTTAAACTATTGAAATGCACCACATAGTTTAATATCAAAGGGTCACAGACTGTCATTGAGCAGAGGAACTCACCCAGTCTTGAGGTCTGTGACGCGCAGGCAGTTGGTGGAGTCAAGGCCCACTCGACCATTCCGCACCACACTGCACAACAAGGGGCGCAGCTCAGGAGAGATGCGGTTCAGTGCAACCTCAGGGGACATGTTGTTCATCTTCCACACTCAGGTTCTCTGGAAACAGCCCAAGACAGAGACCAAAGGGGCTTGCCATCATTAACGCAGTAGACACATCATTCAATCTCACAATGCATTGACAGCTATAAAATACATATTACTGAGACAATGCTCATGTAACAGTATGTCATGTATTCTGCAAGCTATGGTCAGAGTTTGTTAGATTAATCAATCACAGGCGCTGACATTTTGATACAGACATCTTTCCAACACTAGCAATGTTTGAAACATAGCTAGCTAACTTACTGCAATTGTATTCATGCAAAATCGAGTCAAATGAATGGCACATAGATAGCTAAATGTATTCACTAACGTTCGTTTACTTTCATTTTAATGTGTTGTTGTCGAAAGTTAGCAGCTAACTAAGTTTCCATAAGCAGTAGTGGGAAGTTTTCCCAATAATTAACTAGAAAGCTTGCTAACGTTACATCAATTGCTGTCAAAGTCAGCTCAAAATTGGGAAATAGCTTACTTTATTGGAAATCCGTTAACGTTAAAAATTTTACAGCAAATAATCGGTCGTCACAAGTTACCACAGTCCCAAAGTAAACCAATAAATATTAAAATGTGATTAACCACACTGCTAAGATTATGCGTAACCCTAATCTTTGTTTTTATCAATTTTTACAACAGCCAATTTTGACTTCGTGGTTGTGCTATACAGTGTAAACCCAAATCTTCCGGTAGATGCTTCTGGGGTCCTTTTCGGACCTCAAAGTCCATAGCCGGTGTTGCTTTTGCCGGTCTACAAAAGGCTCCTTTTCATCCTCTGCAAAATATCTTTTTTGATACAACTCTTTTTTGTGTGTTATAATAATGATTCCATAGAATAGAGATTGCATTTTTTATTTGGTCAGCAAATTCATTCGAAATGCATTATACGAGTCAGAACTAGCTTAGCTAGTAGAAATTCCAGAGCTGTCATTTTTCAACGTGTAACCAGAGGCAGATACTGACTGTGCTAGCAGTGCACTTTGGCCACTTCATAACAAGACAGCGAATACAGAATTGGACATTAGGTAATGTGTTTATATCTTACATGTTCACATTATTTGACATAAATCCAAGTAACTTTAGGGCAGGGTTTTTTGCTAGCTAGCAAAGTAAAGTTTAGTCAAGCAAACTAATGTCAGCCACTGTATCAAAGATTTCTAATTGTTCTATCTGTGACTGTTGGAATCATAGCCGATTAAATTCAACTCCGCGATTTACGATGGAGTTGGGCAAGCAACTAGTGTGTGCTTACTGGAGCTCCGATTCAGTTTTTATTAAAAAACGACTGATTTCAGCACCCTCCAATTACATATGACATTGTTCAGTGTAATTGCGTGCTGTTCTTTGTGTGCTGTAATCAGTCGTTTTTTTATAAAAACGTCATTTTGTGACGTTGGAACTCCAGTCAGCCCACACTAGTTTCTGCCCAGCTCCATGTTTAAATCGTAGAGTTGAGTTTAGCCGGCTATTGGCAGTGGTGGAAAAAGTACTCAATTATCATACATTAATAAAAGTAAAGATACTCAGACATCATTTACAAACGAAGTAATTGTGTTTAATGAGTCTGCCAGAGCAGAGGCAGTAGGGAAGACCAGGGATGAATTGGACCATTTTCCTGTCAAAAAATGTATGGCGTACAAATTACATTATTTCCCCTAGGAATGTAGTGAAGTAAATGTTGGCAAAAATGTAAATAATAAATTAAAGTACAGATACCCCAAAAAACTACTTAATAGTATTTTTACTTAAGTACTTTACACCACTGGCTATTGGAATAGCTAGCTACATGCAACCAATATTGCCAATGTCTGTCTGACACAGTGCACTCTTTTCAGTCTCAGTGTGTGCATGAGTATTTAGTGTGGTGCTCGGTTAAGTCATAATGCCCAAGAAGCCAGTGTTGGGAGGATATATTGGCACGGGTGTTGTTAGACCTTAGACGAAGTCAAGGGGCAAACCGTGCCAATATATCATCCAAACACCGGCTTTGTGCAGGCAGAATAACAGCAAAGTAGACGTATCTGCATTTGTTCAGGCTGTTTTCTAATGACATTTATTTGGATACATCCATAACAATGTTCTCACTCGTCAGGACACGTTCAGAGGAGCCAGCCAACAACACAGCTAACACAATCACTTCAAAGTGAATCTGGAAAGACTGCAAACTAGCTGCACTTCATTTCGTTTGACCTTTTGTCAATTGACATTTCTTTGTATATATCCATAAAAATGATACCAGCTGATTCTTGATTTCGACTGGCTGAGAAACGCTGCCTGCCTTTCTCTCTCGTCCAGACTCCCAACACGTTCATTACTATGGGACAGCAGGAGATCGAATTTGAATATTGAAACAATGTTGCAAATGTCAAAGAGACAGATAAAATAGTAAGGTTTATACAAATCTCCGCTGTTGAAAACGAAATGTTAGTCGAAAAGAAATGCTTTTTATAGTGGAGATTAAGTTTATAAAATGCCTGGCTGGGTAGATGAGACAGTGGATTGCGCAGTCAGATGGAACGGTGTAAATAGGCATTTTAATGTCATTAGAGTTAGCTGGTGGTAAGTTGTGGTATAGACACTGACTGGAATGCGGTTTTAACCAATCAGCATTCAGGATTAGACCCACCCAATGTGTAATAGGCAATAACGAACACTTGGACCATATAAACTAAAGTTAATCTTCAACAGTGAATGCTGTGTATGGCCTATTTCATGGCTGGTCCAAAGTTCCTAACCAGCTATTGACTAGCAAGCCTCTATTGGCCTACTATGTGCTGTAGTAGCTAGCCAACTCTGTGTTTGTGCTTGACAATGAACAAAAACACAGAATAAGCACCAAGACAAGACTGCACAATGGAGGTAAAACTAAAATGGCAATGGACTGGAACACCAGGACACTGATTTGCTACTCGTGCTATGTCTAGAAAAATTATGAATGTTATGAGAAACACTGATTAATTACCATCATGCCCAGACAGTGTGTGAAAGGCTTGAATCATAGGGGGAAACTTGATTTCTTGCATAATCTCTCCTCAAAACAGTTAATTGGATGCAGTTTGGTAAGGAGGCACAAGACAAGGACAGATGACGTTAGGAATCAAATCAACAAAAAAGCCTATATTCACATTGGGTCAACCTGTGTCAGTGTGGCTTTAACCATTAATTGCTACCATTGCATTGATCCCCTCTCAATGGGAAGTTGTCATAACCTGATGGAGAGAAGTGTCCCAAACTATACTAAACAAAAAAATAAATGCAACATGTAAAGTGTTTCATGAGCTGAAATAAAAAATCCCAGAAATGTACTATACGCACAAAAAGCGTATTTCTCTAAAATGTTGTGCATAAATTAGTTTACATCCCTGTTAGTGAGCATTTCTCCTTTGCCAAGATAATCCATCCACCTGAAAGGTGTGGCATATCAAGAAGCTGATTAAACAGCTGGGGACAATAAAATGCCACTCTAAATTTTGCCACACAACACAATGCCACAGATGTCTCAAGCTTTGAGGGAGCGTGCAATTGGCATGCCAGAGAATTTAATGTTAATTTCTCTACCATTCTCAACCACTTTTGATGGCCACTGGCATGCTGGAGAAGTGTGGTCTTCATGGATTAATCCCGGTTTCAACTGTACCGGGCAGCTGGGAGACAGCCTGTATGGCGTCGTGTGGGAAAACGGTTTGCTGATGTCAACGTTATGTACAGCGTTGCCCCATGGTGGTGGTGGGGTTATGGTATGGTCAGGCATAAACTACGGACAATGAACACAATTGCATTTTATCGATGGCAATTTGAATGCACAGAGGTACCGTGATGAGATTCTGAGGCCCATTGTCGTGACATTCATCCGCCACCATCACCTCATGTTTCAGAATGATAATGCACAACCCCATGTCACAAGGATCTGTACGCAATTCCTGGAAACAGAAAATGTTGCAGTTCTTCCATGGCCTGCATACTCACCACACGTCACCCATTGAGCGTGTTTGGGATACTCTGGATCGACTTGTACGACAGATTGTTCCAGTTCCCGCCAATATCCATAAACTTCGCACAGCCATTGAAGAGGAGTGGGACAACATTCCACAGGCCACAATCAACAGCCTGATCAACTCTATGCGAAGGAGATGTTTTGCGCTGCATGAGGCAAATGGTGGTCACACCAGATACGGACTGGTTTTCTGAACCACGCCTAGAGCTATTGGGCTCTTTCTGGAGGTGGAAATTATATTTTCACCTCAGCCAAGACCTCAGGAAAAAAAACTAGACCTCCACAAGCACCTGAAGCTCCCACGTTCATCTGTACAAACAATAGTACGCACGTATAAACACCATGAGACCACGCAGCCGTCATACTTCCAGGAAGGAGGTCATACTCACCACACGTCACCCATTGAGCGTGTTTGGGATACTCTGGATCGACTTGTACGACAGATTGTTCCAGTTCCCGCCAATATGCATAAATTTCGCACAGCCATTGAAGAGGAGTGGGACAACATTCCACAGGCCACAATCAACAGCCTGATCAACTCTATGCGAAGGAGATGTTTTGCGCTGCATGAGGCAAATGGTGGTCACACCAGATACGGACTGGTTTTCTGAACCACGCCTAGAGCTGTTATGGTGACCATATTACTGCCACACCGGCGGTCACAAGTCATGAAGGCAGTCAAATTCCATGTCACTGTTTAAAATCGGTAATTAGTCTTCTCCAAGCTCTGATGCTGGTGATGGTCATTAGTAGCTTACCCGACTTGCTAACTGCCTGGTACTCACCAGTCTGTTGTCCCTCTAATCACTCTGATGTCAATGCAAATCTAATCAAAAATCTAATCAAACACTTCATTAGAGCAGAACAGAGTGGTGGCCTCTATTAAAAAGAGGAGTATCCCAACAGCTTTCTATAGGCTAGGCCTACTACAGTTGAAGTCGAAAGTTTACATACACTTAGGTTGGAGTCATTTAAACTCATTTTTCAAACACTCCACAAATTACTTGTTAACAAACTATAGTTTTGCCAAGTCAGTTAGGACATCTACTTTGTGCATGACACAAGTAATTTTTCCAACAATTGTTTACAGACAGATTATTCCACTTATAATTCACTGTATCACAATTCCAGTGGGTCAGAAGTTTACATACACTAAGTTGACTGTGCCTTTAAACAGCTTGGAAAATTCCCGAAAATGATGTCATGGCTTTAGAAGCTTCTGATAGGCTAATTGACATAATTTGAGTCAATTGGAGGTGTACCTGTGGATGTATTTCAAGGCCTACCTTCAAACTCAGTGCCTCTTTGCTTGACATCATGGGGAAATCAAAAGAAATCAGCCAAGACCTCAGGGAAAAAAACTAGACCTCCACAAGCACCTGAAGGTACCACGTTCATCTGTACAAACAATAGTACGCACGTATAAACACCATGGGACCACGCAGCCGTCATACTTCCAGGAAGGAGGTCATACGCGCTCAGGAAGGAGACGCGTTCTGTCTCCTAGAGATTAACCAGGTAACCAAGAACCTAATGGTCACTCTGATAGAGCTCCAGAGTTCCTCTGTGGAGATGGGAGAACCTTGCAGAAGGACAACCATATCTGCAGCACTCCACCAATCAGGCCTTTATAGTAAAGTGGCCAGATGGAAGCCACTCCTCAGTAAAAGGCACATGACAGCCCGCTTGGAGTTTGCCAAAAGGCACCTGAGAAACAAGATTCTCTGGTCTGATGAAACCAAGATTGAACATATTTTGGCCTGAATGCCAAGCGTCACGTCTGGAGGAAACCTGGCACCATCCCTACGGTGAACCATGGTGATGGCAGCATCATGCTGTGGGGATGTTTTTCAGCGGCAGGGACTGGGAGATTAGTCAGGTTCAAGGAAAATATAAACTTAGCAAAGTACAAAGAGATCCTGATGAAAACCTGCTCGAGTGCTCAGGACCTCAGACTGGAGCGAAGGTTCACTTTCCAACAGGACAATGACCCTTATCACACAGCCAAGACAACGCAGGAGTGGCTTCGGGACAAGTCTCTGAATGTCCTTGAGTGGCCCAGCCAGAGCCCGGACTTGAACCTGATCGAACATTTCTGGAGAGACCTGAAAATAGCTCTGCAGCGATGCTCTGCATCCAACCTGACAGAGATTGAGAAGATCTGCAGAGAAAAATGTGAATAACTCCAAATACAGGTGTGCAAGTTTGTGGCGTCGTACCCAAGAAGACTCAAGGCTGTAGTCTTGCAGCCTGTGAGAAAGACCCGATCATGTGAAGGAAAGCCATGTGAGTGAGAGGTGCTTCGGAGCATGCAGCACTCAGGGAGAAAGAAATGATCAATATTATATTTAGCCCAAGGGCACAACGGCCACTGGCCGCAAAAGACATAGATTTGTTTAGGGGGCATTACGGGCCACACAAAGGGGATGCCGCCGGGAAATTCAAGACATTATCAATTGCTTGTCAAATTGTGAATGAGAGACTGATGAAGTGTGTACGGCCTGCGCAAAAAAACAAAGCAGAGCTCATGCCTTTCATGCAACTTTTTTCAAAGCATCATGCAGCCTTACAATGTATTAAACATCTAAACATATAGCCCATCGTTTGTAGAACAACTAAAGTTACATTAATAACTCTAAATTAAGCATATACTGTAGGAGTACCTATTTATTTGTTTAACGCTGAACACAGAATAGCTGCATGTGCGCACTGCCTCAAATCGTTTGGAGAAAATATCTTTTCAATTTAATCAGCTTTGTTCAATTGTATTCTTCATGCTATAAAATAATATAAAATAATGCCATGGAATTCGAAGATCTTGTCTGCTAAATTAACTAGTGTAGCCCATAGCCATATGGCATAGCCAGATGAGGACCTAACATAAGGACTAGTATGCTATTCTGTTCTTCTGAAATAGACTACATTTTCTTCATATCATGTTTCTTTAGACTTGTCTAAAATAAATAATGGATTTATTATGAATGTGTAGGCTATATTACATGGATTTATTAGACTTTTTAAAATGTAGATGTACCAAAAGGTCTGCATCAGTAGCTTGTAGGCTATGTGTGGAAGCCAGTGGATGCTAAATGTGTTTATGTTAATTAACGGTCAATTACCGTGAGACCGGCAGTTACCAGCTGACGAAATTTTGTGACCACCACTGCCCTATCCACGCCCCTACTTTTTTTTAAGGTGTCTGTGTACTCCCAGTCATGTGAAATCCATAGATTAGGGCCTAATACATTTATTTCAATTGACTGATTTCCTTATAAACTCAGCAAGAAAAGAAACGTCTTCTCATTGTCAACTGCGTTTATTTTCAGCAAACTATGACTTTAATTGCCTACCGTCTGTAAGCTGTTAGTGTCTTAACGACCGCTCCACATGTTCATTAATTGTTTATGGTTAATTGAACAAGCATGGGAAACAGTGTTTAAACCCTTTACAATGAAGATCTGTGAAGTTATTTGGATTTTTACAGAATTATCTTTGAAAGACAGGGTCCTGAAAAAGGGACTATTCTTTTTTTTGCTGAGATTATGAACTGTAACTCAGTAACATCTTTGAAATTGTTGCATGTTGCTTTTATATTTTTCTTCAGTGTAGGCTAACATTCCGGCTTCCATCATCCCCTCAGCTTTTACAAAAAATAGATACAAAGTATTTGAAAATGTCTACATTTTTGTAATATAAAGTAGGCCTAATTTACCCCCATCACATAATTGTATAGTTTATTTTATTGACACTTTTTCAAGTTATACACTTTCCATGTCCATCCTTATGACACAACTAGGCCTAGGCTAATCTCCATGAAATTATCACCTTTTGTGTCAGTTTAACCCAATGAAAAAGTAAGCTAACCTAATCATTTTGCTCCCTTTGTTTTGTCAAGAAAGACCAGGTTGTAGTAGGCTAACTGAGAAGTTGACTTAACTCATTATGCAAGTAAACCAGAATCTGAGAGGGGCCCCACTGTTTTGAGTGGTCGGACATGCTTGCTAAAATTGTATCTGCTGCAATAGGGGTAGCACATCTAACAGCCATGGCTGAGGAAGACAATATGCTCAGAAATGTGGGAGAATTTAGCCTAGCTGTCCTAGAGCCAGCGGCCAGGCTTTCTGAGCCTTTTTACTGCTTAGGAGGAGATTTGAAGAGATTAACAGACAAGCATGAACTCAATACATGCCAAGGATTGAATTAATTAAAGATTTTTCTGGGCTGTGTTCAGTCACGTGGTGCAGCATTGAAATAATCGCTGGGTTTAGATTGGCACCTGTCCAACTCTGAGAGAGCTGTAAATACTCTATTTTTACCTTGTTCCAGTCAGTTCATGGTAATATGGCAAAGACTGAGTTTCTTTTGAGTGCAGTTTCAGTATGATATGTTATTGTTGCTTGAAATGCCCCTAGCAGTGAGTATACTCTACGATTAGCCTAGGCATAGTTCTAAAAATGTGTGACGAACCAGCTAATTCTGAAAAATTGTTTTTAAACCCCTAAATCACATTACAATAAATGTTTTCCTATACTCATGTTGGCTCCAATTATAAAAATGTCTGACCAGACTCTTAACGACTAGCCTAAGTAACCTTTGTTGAAAAGTATTTTGCTGGGTCAAAGGGGAAGCTATGACAAATGTAATAATTTAGTTTGTACTTAAAGCTAAGCTAACAATGAACAAATCTCTAAAGTTTCCATTGCCTCCTGTGTGTCTCTCTCCAATAGACCATGACGGAGGAGGCTTTCGATGTGGTGGTGGTGGGTTCCTGTATGACTGACTTGGTCAGGTGAGTTAGTTATGGTATGCATCACATCACTGAGATAGGGAGTGGATCAGAATTTGCCTCAAAGTACTTTTGAGATCTTATGGGAACATTTTGTAGAAAGTATTGGGTCACATATCAACAATACATCTGTAGTTTGAGATGTCAAAATATGTCACATGTAGTTCTATTTCAAATATATCTTCTCGATATTTCACTTGATGGAGATTCGCTCAGGTGGATTCTCTAACGGAAGTAGGCTACAAATCGCAGCGTCTGTTGGAGACAGACAGGTCGATTGGCGAATGAGGTGAGCCCCTCTCCTCTTCATAAGACGCCCCTTGTGCTGCCTCTGATCATTCTCGCCTCTCTTCCTTCGCTCTAACTCCTGAAGCTCTCCTAAGCATGACTAGATTTTCTGTCTTCCTACTGAACTGTTCTCTGGTGAACCGCGAGGTTCACGCTGCCAAACGTAGGACCCCAGATCCTGTCGATAATGTTGAGTACTGACCGAAAGTAGTTTTGATTCCGCTATAATACATTTTTGACTCCTCATTCTCCGCTGGTAGCTAGCGTCACATGCTAGCTATCGAGACTTTGGTAGCCCACGCCGCGAGGCTACAGCTAACTTGTCTAGCTGGAATGCTAGCTAACCCCACAAAGGACTAGTTTTAGCTCAAACAGACAGACGAAGTAAGCATGCGCTTTCTCCGGCTAGCATTGTACTAACTAGCTAGGCTATGGGCCATGTGGCTGACGCTACTTAGCTTGTATTTTGCTCAAGGAAAACTTTTTCTCGGAGCCACGGAGCCTGCTGCCCCTGCTACGGAACGGAGGGAACCAAGCAGGATTCATGCACCTGCCTGACTACAGGCACACCCGCATTTGTGTTGGACGACACTATCAGCCAAAGACCCATACGACTCGTGTATTGTCTGCCTGGGGTGAGAGCACGCAGCAGCAGTGCTCGCTAATCCCAAGTACTGCATGCACTGCAAGCGTTTCAACGAAGAGGAAGGTGACCTCGTCATTGACGATAGCGAGGACATGGCTCACCTCATCCCAGAGGAGGAAGAGGAAGCCGAAAGGCCTTCTTCCACCCTCAGCGGAGCTTCAATACCCAACTACAGATACCGGCACATCGATGTCTGAAAACGGGCAGCATCCAGACTAAACATCGACTGGCCCGAACCCGTAGGGGGTAGAAGTGCTGAAATGGACTTATTCGACAGGAGGAGGCTCCCCTCTCGCACCACTCCAGGTAAACAACTCCTCCCAGTGGTCCCATCTTGTGTGGCGGAAGCCCAACGTAACTGGGACAAGACCCTAACCACTAAAGTACAGACCAAGTACTTTAATAACATGGGTATTCAGGATATGGAGTTGGCCCCCGAGGGTTGAGTTGTCGCTGGCCAGCCACCTCACTCCTTATGCCATGTCACAGACCGGCATCTCCCTCCATGGGAATGCGGAGCGCTTTTCCGCCTCCATCTTCCAAAAGGTATACGTGTCTGCTGCACGTTCAGTACGGGCATTCAACATCATGTCAAAGCTGATGGCATACCAGGACGATTTGCTTATGGAGATGCAATAACTCCTAGAAAACGGTATCGCCAACCAGGGCCTATGGGTGGAGATCTGTGTCATTGCAGGCCTCACCCTACGAGCCTCCAGAGGCGCCATCAAAGGCCGTGGGCGTGCCATGAGCCTTGCTGTGGTGGGGGAGAGAGCCCTGTGTCTTGACTTGTCAAGCCTCTTGGACATAGCTGCGGGAAGTAGGGGTGCTGGTGGTACTCCTCTCTGAACAGACATAATTTTGCTCCAGAGGATCAATAGCCTCTAAAAAAAATTGCTGTGGATTAATTTTTATCACAAGCACTTACTGTCGGGAAGGCTGCAATTTGGGCAGCACGTGCGCCAAATATAGAACAGCTTGTTGCATTGTGTCCATAGATATAATCCATAGAAGGATTTTGGAACTTCTAACCCTGGCACTTTGACTGTTAAACTTATGGGTATACTAGCAATGGCTGCCTGTCCTGACTTGAATGAGAACAGCCCATCTATGGATTATATGTCTATGGTTGGTTGTGGCTGTCAGTTTGCCTTTCATAAATTTCAAATGTAAAGCAAATACCTACTGCTGAAAAGAGAAGACTAATCTGTCTGTAGAAGCTAACTATTTATCTCTAGTATCTTATCTTGAGATCATGGCAAAGCGCATCGGCCATCACCGGCGAGAAGCCTATGCTTCATCTTCATCATTGTGTGAATCAGTGTCACTGGAAAGTTTATTTTGTAGCCTATACTATATACAGTGCCTTCAGAAAGTATTCACACTCCTTGACTTTTTCCAAATAATGTTGTGTTACAGCCTGAATTTAAAATTGATTAAATAGAGATTTTTTTTGTAACTGACCTACACACAATACCCCATAATGCCAAAGTGGAATTCAAATAATCTTTTTTTTCTCAAAATTTTTACAAATTGAGTCAAGAAGTATTCAAACCCTTTTTTATGGCAAGACAAATAAGTTCAGGAGTAAAAATTAGCTTAGCAACTATTTTTGAATAACTACCTCATCTCTGTACCCCACACTGTACCCAACACATACAACATACAAAGGTCCCTCAGTCGAGCAGGGAATTTCAAACACAGAATCAACCGCAAAGACCAGGGAGGTTTTCCAATGCCTTGCAAAGAAGGGTACCTATTGATAGATGGGTAAAAATAGAAGCAGACATTGAATATCTCTTTGAGCATGGTGAAGTTATTAATTACACTTTGGATGGTGTATCAATACACCCAGTCACTACAAAAATACAGGCGTCCTTCCTAACTCAGTTTCCAGAAAGGAAGGAAACCACTCAGGGATTTCACCATGAGGCCAGTGGTGACAGTTAGAGTTTAATGCCTGTGATAGGAGAAAACTGAGGATAATCAACAACATTGTAGTTATTCCACAATACTAACCTAATTGACAGAGTGAAAAGAAGGAAGCCTGTACAGAATAAAAATATTCCAAAACATGCATCCTGTTTGCAACAAGGCACTGAAGTAATACAACAACAAAAATGTGGCAAAGCAATTAACTTTATGTCCTGAATACATTGTGTTATGTTTGGGGCAAATCCAATACAACACATTACTGAGTACGACTCTCCATATTTTCAAGCATAGTGGTGGCGGCATCATGTTATGAGTATGCTTGTAATCATTGAGGACTGGAGAGTTTTTCAGGATAAAAAAGAAATGGAATATAGCTAAGCACAGGCAAAATCCAAGAGGAAAACCTGGTTCAGTCTGCTTTCCACCAGACACTGGGAGATGAATTCACTTTTCAGCAGGACCATAACCTAAAACAGGCAAAATAGTTGTCCAGCCTCTCGGACATAGCCTTGGGAAGTAGGGGTATTGTTAGGTTACAGTGCATTCAGAAAGTATTCAGACCCCTTGACTTTTTACACATTTTGTTACGTTACAGCCTTATTCTAAAATGTATTAAATCGTTTTTTCCCCTCATCAATCTACACACAATAACCCATAATGACAAGGCATAAACAGATTTTTGGAAATGTAAAAAAAAATGAAGTATTACATTTACATAAGTATTCAGACCCTTTACTCAGTACTTTGTTGAAGCACCTTTGGCAGCTATTACAGCCTCGAGTCTTCTTGGGTATGACTCTACAAGCTTGGCACACCTGTATTTGGGGAGTTTTTCCTACTCTTCTCTGCAGATCCTCTCAAGATCTTTCAGGTTGGATGGGGAGCGTCACTGCACAGCTATTTTCAGGTATCTCCAGATATGATCGATTGGGTTCAAGTCCAGGCTCTGGCTGGGCCACTCAAGGACATTCAGAGACTTGTCTCGAAGCCACTCCTGCGTTGTCTTGGCTGTGTGCTTAGGGTCGTTGTCCTGTTGGAAGGTGAACCTTCGCCCCAGTCTGAGGTCTTGAGTGCTCTGGTGCAGATTTTCATCAAGGATCTCTTTGTACTTTGCTCCATCTTTCCCTCGATCTTGACTAGTCTCCCAGTCGCTGCCGCTGAAAAACCTCCTCACAGCATGATGCTGTCACCACCATGCTTCACCGTAGAGATGGTGCCAGGTTTCCTCCAGACTTGACGCTTGGCATTCAGGCCAACGAGTTCAATCTTGGTTTCATTAGACCAGAGAATCGTGTTTCTTATGGTCTGAGAGTTCTTTAGGTGTCTTTTGGCAAACTCCAAGTTGGCTGGCATGTGCCTTTTACTGAGGAGTGGCTTCTTTCTGGCCACTTTACCATAAAGGCCTGATTGGTGGAGTGTTGCATTTCTGTTGCCATCTGAAAATGAAGCTATTTTCTACCGAATGAAGTAAAACTATAGTTGTACCCCGCTGATCATTCTATTAAAGCAAAAAAAACTATGTTGACTTTCAATTTTTTTCATGGTCTGCGTTTTGAAAACGCAGATTTCTGAACTCTAACGCAACCCCTGGCCCCAACCAGAGGGCAATGCCGCCCCTATTTTGACTTGTTTTCTGTCCTAGAGCGTATTTTCTCGTTTAGGTTCCACCACCGAAGAATTACGCAGTCTGCTAATACATATTCACGAATTGAGGGTGTGGAGTGGAGAATTACCATGTGGAGTGGAGAAATAAAAACAAGAAGTGCGCTGACAGCTGTCAGTGTAGCTAGCTAGCATGCTAACCTTATATAGCTATCTAATGTTATATGTTGTTGCTACGCAATATTCAAAAGATTAGCCAGCTGGCTAGGTATGGCTGGTTCTGGAGCTGGATTTGTCATAAGCATTTATTGAAGACTTCATTACAGATGGATAGGGAAAACCAGGATCTTTGACTTTGCCATCTATTTTATGGAAAGCCCATTAAATTGTCAGAGACTCCAGTCACCCTATAGACTGTTTTCTCTGCTACCGCACGGCAAGCGGTCCCGGAGCGCCAAGTCTAGGACCAAAAGGCTCCTCAACAGCTTCTACCCCCAAGCCATTAGACTGCTGAACAATTCATAAAAATCTGTACATTTACACTTTACATTGACACCCCCCCTGTCCACTGCTGCTACTCACTGTTTGTTTGTTACCTATGCATAGTCACATCGCCCCCACCTACATGTACAGATTACCTCAACTAGCCTGTGCCCCTGCACACTGACTCGGTACCGGTGCCCCCTGTATATAGCCTCGTTATTCTTATTGTGTTACTTTTTATTATTACTTTTTATTTTTTAGCCTACTTAGTAAATATACATGTTTTCTTGAACTGCACTGTTGGTTAAGGGCTTGTAAGTAAGCATTTCACGGTAAAGTCTACACTTGTTGTATTCGGCGCATGTGGCAAATAAAGTTTGATTTGATATTTGTTATGTCCAAAGTTTTGGCATGTTCCATAAATTGCGGCCGTGAATCCGCCATAGAAACAGAAAGAAAGAGGATCGATGCTCCAGTAATATGAATAGCCTAACTATTGAACGGTTTGGACTAGATTTTACATTGTAATGGACATGATGCGACCGTTGGTAGGCTGCTGGCAGACTGCACTACAGCAATGCCAAGTTAGCCCATGCTCATGCCATGGTTCTCAGCTATGGGAAGTGAAATGATAGGCTACAATGACTTTTGCTCATGATGCACGCCGCAAATGACATGTAACAACACCTTCAGCTCATCGGACACGAAACAAAACACCAATACAAATGTAACAACAGCACAAAATAGATAAACACGTTTTTGGAATTTTCTTTTGCAGGTGCCTTTTCATTATAGGATGGAGACTTGTGATTTCTAGCTGCACCAATTAAAGCAGTGGAACGTGGTCAAAACTATTAATCTTGGAGCAACAGTGGGAACGGGATTCCAAAATGCAATCATATCACATGCAAATGTACCATTTATAAAATTTTCCTATACCGTTTATTAGGTATACCCATCAAGTACCGGATTGGACCGACTTTGCCTCCAGAACAGCCTGAATTATCTGGGGCGTGGAAACGTTGCTCAATTGGTATCAGGGGACCTAACTTGTGCCAGGAAAACATCCCCCACACCGTTACATTATCGCCACCAGCCTGTACCGTTGACACCATGCAGGATGGGGCCATGGACTCATGCTGCTTACACTCTGCCATCAGAATGACGCAAAAGGAATCGGGATTCGTTGGACCAGGCAATGTTTTTCCACTTCTCAATTGTCCAGTGTTGATGATCGGGTGCCCACTGGAGCCGCTTCTTCTTGTTTTTAGCTGATAGGAGTGGAACCCGGTGTGGTCGTCTGCTGCAATAACCCATCCGTGACAAGGATTGATGAGTTGTGGGTTCCGAGATGCCGTTCTGCACACTACTGTTGTATTGCGCCGTTATTTGCCTGTTTGTGGCCCGCCTGGTAGCTTGCACGGATCTTGCCATTCTCATTCGACCTCTCATCAACGAGCTGTTTTCGTGCACAGGACTGCTGCTTACTGGATGTTTTGTGTTTGTCGCACCATTCTCAGTAAACCTGTTGTGTGTGAAAAGCCCAGGAGGCCGGACGTTTCTGAGATATTGGAACCAGTGCGCCTGGCACCGACAATCATACCACGCTCAAAGTCGCTTAGGTCACTTGTTTTGCCCATTCTAACGTTCAATAAGTCCCAAATGGAAGGTAAACAGTTGGATGAAATCAGACAAAACAAGCTCAATAACTCAATGCATGTACACACTCCTATTGAATATGCATTCACCTGTATTTTGAATAGGCCTAGGATACATTTTGATTTACCCAGTTTGTCATTAGATTTACCATTCAAATAAATTATTTCCATTATGTTATGTATACTGAACAAAAACATAAACACAACATGCAACAATTTTACTGAGTTACAGTTCATATAAGGAAATCAGTCAATTGAAATAAATTCATTAGGCCCTAATCTATGGATTTCACATGACCTGGGAGGGCATAGGCTAACCCACTGGGGAGCCGGACACAGCCAATCAAAATGAGTTTTTCCACACAAAAGGGCTTTATCACAGACAGAAAAACTTCACAGTTCCATCAGCTGTCCGGGTGGCTGGTCTCAGACAATCCCGCAAGTGAAGAAGCCGGATGTGGAGGTTCTGGGCTGGCATGGTTACACGCTTTTTTTACACGCTCACTGCATTTTCTTGCTCGCAAGAGCGCAAGGAAGAGAGGCCTGCTTGAGAATGACCAGAGGCAGGGCGAGTGGTGAATAATGAAGAGGAAAGGGGCTCGTCTCATTCGCCACTCGAACTTGTCTGTTTCCAACAAGCTCTGTGATTGGTACTTCTGTTAAAGAATCCGCCTGAACGAATCCCCATAAAGTGAGATCTCACTTTTATACCATGGAATTGTTGAATATTCCTGATTGACTTTACGGAGCGTTCTCGAGCGTGTATTATTTCCATATAACGCATGGTATATTTGCACGGTAGAATTCAATGGTTATAGTTCATTAATACATGTTTTGTTTGACCTGCTTTTGAAAGCAAAAGTCGAATTGGAAGCAGTATCGGTTTTGTTGAATTCGATTTCAAAATGGCAAGCTAGGACTGATGGTTTGGTTAGCTAAACTACCAAGTCTGTTTGTTTGGTTACCACGGCAACTACTGTAGCTAACGTTATCTAGTAAACTTGCTAGCTACTTCAGTGTATGTTGAACACATTTCTACCGGCAACTGAACACATTTTCTAGCTGCAAATGTGTTACAATTATAGTCATGGTATTAAAGGGATAATCAACTCGAGGCTGTATGCGTTCTCTGGAAAATAATGCAACTCCATGGAAGGTCAGTTCCACTCAGCTAGCGCGTCGTGGAACACTTCACACTTCGTTCATTATTTTCAATAGAACGCATAGCCCCGAGTTGATTACCCCTTACATATTATCATAGAACAGGGGTTATACAAGTAACCCTACATTTTAGCCAATGCGTAGTCCCTCTTAAATGTGGGTCCTGGTTCTGAGCCATGGCATACATTATGGAACTGTCAATTCTGTTTTAGAACTGTTCATCCTCATGTTATCTTCTGAAACTGACAGCCACACATCTTTGTTGTACTTGAAAAAGCTTTATTAGTCGTTCTGGCTCATACTCATCACATTGTGATGGAAACATGGAACGGCCTATTTTCTGGGCCGATGACAAACCCTTTTAGGTATGGTCTAACATGCTATGTGCATCTTTTTAGCCTATATTTACCATCAGTTGTCATGGAAAGTTTTAACGCAAAAGCCAAGGGGTAATATTGGGAAGGGTGTTTCCAGCATGGCTCGAAATGGATGAAGCCCTATACAGACACATATAAGGGAACTGCCCTGTTCTTCCACCCCTGCCTGGGTTATTAATTCCATAGGAATCTAGTCATTCTATTTCTATGATTAATACCGCTGTCCCCAGACACAATCACCAGATTAGGCTAATGTCACGTAACGTAGGCATGAGGCAGATGGAGGCGTAACTTCATCCAGAGGTATAAAGACCCCGAAGGGCCACATCAGAAAGGCAAGGAGGACAAGGTATCAAATAACATTTTATTGGTCACATACACGTGTTTAGCAGATGTTATTGCGGGTGTAGCAAAATGCTTGTGTTTCTAGCTCCAACAGTGCAGTAATATTTAACAAGTAATATCTAACAATTTCACAACAATACACACAAATCTAAGTAAAGGATTGGAATTAAAAATATGTGGATGAGCAATGTCAGAGCGGCATAGACTAAGATACAGTAGAATAGAATACAGTATATACAGTGGGGCAAAAAAGTATTTAGTCAGCCACCAATTGTGCAAGTTCTCCCACTTAAAAAGATGAGAGAGGCCTGTAATTTTCATCATAGGTACACTTCAACTATGACAGACAAAATGAGGGAAAAAAATCCAGAAAATCACATTGTAGGATTTTTAATGAATTTATTTGCAAATTATGGTGGAAAATAAGTATTTGGTCAATAACAAAAGTTTATCTCAATACTTTGTTATAATACCCTTTGTTGGCAATGACAGAGGTCAAACGTTTTCTGTAAGTCTTCACAAGGTTTTCACACACTGTTGCTGGTATTTTGGCCCATCCCTCCATGCAGATCTCCTCTAGAGCAGTGATGTTTTGGGGCTGTTGCTGGGCAACACGGACTTTCAACTCCCTCCAAGATTTTCCTATGGGGTTGAGATCTGGAGACTGGCTAGGCCACTCCAGGACCTTGAAATGCTTCTTACAAGCCACTCCTTCGTTGCCCGGGCGGTGTGTTTGGATCATTGTCATGCTGAAAGACCCAGCCACGTTTCCATCTTCAATGCCCTTGCTGATGGAAGGAGGTTTTTCACTCAAAATCTCACGATACATGGCCACATTCATTCTGTCCTTTACATGGATCAGTCGTCCTGGTCCCTTTGCAGAAAAACAGCCCAAAGCATGATGTTTCCACCCCCATCCTTCACAGTAGGTATGGTGTTCTTTTGGATGCAACTCAGCATTCTTTGTCCTCCAAAACACGAGTTGAGTTTTTACAAAAAAAGTTATATTTTGGTTTCATCTGACCATATGACATTCTCCAATCTCTTCTGGATCATCCAAATGCTCTCTAGCAAACTTCAGACGGGCCCTGGACATGTACTGGCTTAGCAGGGGGACACGTCTGGCACTGCAGGATTTGATCCCTGGTGGCGTAGTGTGTTACTGATGGTAGGCATTGTTACTTTGGTCCCAGCTCTCTGCAGGTCATTCACTAGGTCCCCCGCGTGGTTTCTGGGATTTTTGCTCACCGTTCTTGTGATCATTTTGACCCCACGGGGTGAGATCTTGCGTGGAGCCCGCATCGAGGGAGATTATCAGTGGTCTTGTATGTCTTCCTTTTCCTAATAATTGCTCCCACAGTTGATTTCTTCAAACCAAGCTGCTTACCTATTGCAGATTCAGTCTTCCCAGCCTGGTGCAGTCTACAATTTTGTTTCTGGTGTCCTTTGACAGCTCTTTGGTCTTGGCCATAGTGGAGTTTGGAGTGTGACTGTTTGAGGTTGTGGACAGGTGTCTTTTATACTGATAACAAGTTCAAACAGATGCCATTAATACAGGTAACGAGTGGAGGACAGAGGAGCCTCTTAAAGAAGAAGTTACAGGTCTGTGAGAGCCAGAAATCTTGCTTGTTTGTAGGTGACCAAATACTTATTTTCCACCATAATTTGCAAATAAATTCATAAAAAATCCTACAATGTGATTTTCTGGATTTTTTTCTCATTTTGTCTGTCATAGTTGGAGTGTACCTATGATGAAAATTACAGGCCTCTCTCATCTTTTACAGTGGGAGAACTTGCACAATTGGTGGCTGACTAAATACTTTTTTGCCCCACTGTACATATGAGATGAGTAATGCAAAATATGTAAACATTATTCAAGTGACTAGTGTTCCATTTATTAAAGTGGCCAGTGATTTCAAGTCTATGTATATAGGCAGCAGTCTCTAATGTGCTAGTGATGGCTATTTGACAGTCTGATGGCCTTGAGATAGAAGCTGTTTTTCAGTCTCTCAGTCCCAGCTATGCTGCACCTGTACTGACCTCGCCTTCTGGATGATAATGAGGTGAACAGGCCGTGGCTCGGGTAGTTGTCCTTGATGATATTTTTGGCCTTCCTGTGACATCGGGTGCTGTAGGTGTCCTGGAGGGCAGGTAGTTTGCCCCCTGTGATGCATTGGGCAGACCGCACCACCCTCTGGAGAGCCCTGCGGTTGCGGGCGGTGCAGTTGCAGTACCAGGTGGTAATACAGCCCGATAAGATGCTCTTAATTGTGCATCTGTAAAAGTTTGTGGGGGTTTTAGGTAGTGATGTGGGGTAGGCCGTCATTGTAAATAAGAATTTTTTCTTAACTGACTTGCCTAGTTAAATAAAGGTTACACACACACACCACACCACACTGACCCAAAAATAATTTTGGGGGCATTTACGTATGTCCCCATTACCAGTAAAACATCATCTATTTATTTCACTTATTTACTGTACTTGCTGTGCTGTTTCGTTGTTCATTTCTTCAGTCGTTTCATTCTCAACCAGGATTTCTATGGAACGCCGTTTGGGTCTTTGCATGTCAAAAAAGATACACGTCAAATAACACTATTTCACATATCAAATAACACTATTTGACGTATCAAATAACACTATTTGACATGTCAAATGACGCTATTTGACGTGTCAAATAAGCTTGTTGACCAATCAGATCCGAATATGACTACACGTCACATAATAATTTAACGTGTTCATACATTTTTTACGTAGTTATTACACAATCACTCGTATTTCATATGTCACAACGATTAATTGATACGTATGCTATGATGCTGGTAAAGTTGTCTCGCGCACCTACAGTGCTAGTCATTAAAAAAAAGCTAGTTAGCTCATGGATGCAAACAAAGTTCTTCCCCAAAACGACATAATCTATTTCAGTATATAGCTAGGTGTCATCATCTAAAATAACCCAAATTTATAAGACAGTTCTTATTTGATGAATGGTGGTCAGACCCATATATGTGAAGCTAGCCACAATAAGGATTAGCCACAATAGTGGACTTTGCAGTTAGCCTTCAAAATAAAAGTATGATATAATTCTACTATTTGTATTCATTTTCAACACTGTCAATGACACACTTTTATTTTGAAGGCAAACCGCAAATTCCACTGTTGTGCCTAATCCTTATTGTGGCTAGCTTCACAACACATAACCTGGTCCGGTCGAGCATCACTAGCCAGATGAAGCTAGCTTGCTGCTTATAACATTAGATTTGGGCAACAGCGTTAAGTAGCTGGCTAGCTATTTATGTTCATGGACTGAAGACTAAATTTCAATAGGCGAACGACAAGTGGTAACCTAGCTAATACTTACTCACAAGGATTCCTAAATCATTGCTAAGAATAATGAAAATGACTGCGGTTTCTACTGGTCATTGTTTTCAGGCTGGTTGTATTGGTGCTAGCTGGGTACCAAGCTAAAGCTAGCAACCCCAGAAGTTGAGGTCGAACAAATTATGCTTTATTACCAACGCGGTATTGTAAACACATAGTTCGTTGCTGGTGTTTACTTTTTTGCAGACATTTTTGTACAGCTTTGACAGTGCTACTGTATCTTTTTTGACACTCAAAGACCCAAACGGCGTTCCATAGTATGTATGTTGTGAAGCTAATAGTAGTGACGCTATTACTGTGTGACTCCGGTAGGGCATTATCCATTATTCCATTATCTTGGCTTTAATGGATTTCGCCTTTCTTACTCTTTCAAATGACTGCTCGACTTGTTGACTGCTCGATCCACACAGCAGATATTGTGGGCTAGGTTAGGGATGCTGTGTTGCACATGTAGTGCAAAATGTTATGTGACGTCATTACTTTGTGTACCTACGTTATATAGGTATGCACGTCAGCTTTGACATCGGTTTTTAACATCAGCGTTAAACTAGACATCGGGCCGATACCGATGTTGGCATTTTTAGCTAATATCGTCCGATTCCGATATGTTCACCGATATATCGTACATCCCTAGTTTTAGGTGGATAGGGAGGTGCTCCCTCTGCTGTTTCCTGAAGTCCACAATCATCTCCTTTGTTTTGTTGACGTTGAGTGAGGGGTTATTTTCCTGGCTCCACACTCCCAGAACCCTCACCTACACCCTGTAGGCTGTCTCGTCATTGTTGGTAATCATGGCTACTAATGTTGTGTCGTCTGCAAACTTGATGATTGAGTTGGAGGTGGCGTGGCTATGCAGTCATGGGTGAACAGGGAGTACAGTAGGGGGCTGAGCATGCACCCTTGTGGGGCCCCAGTGTCGAGGTTCAGCGAAGTAGAGGTGTTGTTTCCTACCTTCACCACCTGGGGGCGGCCCGTCAGCAAGTCCAGGACCCAGTTGCACAGGGCAGGGTTCAGAGCCAGGGCCTCGAGCTTAATGATGAGCTTGGAGGGTACTATGGTGTTGAAGGCTGAGCAATAGTCAATGAACAACATATGTATTCCTCTTGTCCAGATGGGATAGGGCAGTGTGCGGTGCGATGGCGATTGCATCATCTGTGGATCTATTGGGGCGGTAAGCAAATTGAAGTGGGTCTAGGGTGTCAGGTAAGGTAAGGTAGAGGTGATATGATCCTTGACTAGTCTCTCAAAGCACTTCATGGTGACAGAAGTGAGTGCTATAGGGCAACAGTCATTTAGTTCAGTTAACTTTGCTTTCTTTGGTCCCGTGTGGCTCAGTTGGCAGAGCATGGCGCTTGCAACGCCAGGGTTGTGGGTTCATTCCCCACGGGGGGACCAGGATGAATATGTATGAACTTTCCAATTTGTAAGTCGCTCTGGATAAGAGCGTCTGCTAAATGACTTAAATGTAAATGTACAGGAACAATGGTGGCCATCTTGAAGCATGTAGGGACAGTAGACTGGGGTAGGGAGAGATTGAATATGAAGCAAGATGTTGGTGTCCGCGACGTGGCTGGTTTTCCTTTTGTAGTCCAAGATTATCTGTAGACCCTACCACATACAGTACGTCTCGTGTCTGAGCCGTTGAATTGTGACACCACTTTGTCGCTATACTGACGTTGTGTCTGTTTGATTGTCTTACGGAGGGAATAACTACACTGTTTGTATTCGGACATATTCCCAGTCACTTTGCCATAGTGGTGGTTCACGCTTTCAGTTTTGGGCGAATGCTGCCATCTATCCATGGTTTCTGGTTAGGGTAGGTTTTAATAGTCACAGTCGGTACAGCTTCTCCTATACGCTTCTGGATAACTCAGTCACCATATCAGTCACCATATCAGTATACCATATCAGTCACCATATCCCAGTCCGCATGATCAAAACAATCTTCTGGATTCCGATTGGTCAGACCAGCGTTGAATAGTCCTTAGCACGGGTACTTCCTGTTTGATTTTCGGCCTATAGGAAGGGAGGTGCAAAATGGAGTCGTGATCAGATTTGCCGAAGGGAGGGCGGGGGAGGGCCTTGTAGGCATCCCGGAAGTTGGAGTAGCAGTGGTCGAGTGTTTTAGCAGCGCGACTACTACAGTGAATGTGTTGATAGAACTTCGGTAGCCTTGTTCTCAAATTTGCTTTGTTAAAATCCCCAGCTACAATAAATGCGGCCTCAGGATATGTGGTTTCCAGTTTGCATGAAGTTCTTTGAGGGCCGTCGTGGTATCGGCTTGAGGGGGAATATACACGGCTGTGACTATAACCGAAGAGAATTCTCTTGGGAGATAATATCTGCATAATGTCTGCATTTGATTGTGAGGTATTCTAGGTCGGGTGAACAAAAGGACTTGTGTGAACAAAAGGACTCCTGTATGTTATCACAATCACACCATGAGTAGTTAATCATGAAACATACACCCCCGCCCTTCTTCTTCCCGGTGAGATATTTATTCCTGTCTGCGAACTGAGAATCCAACTGGTTGTACGGACTCAGACAGTATATCCCGAGACAGCCATGTTTCCGTGAAACATGGTATGTTACAATCCCTGATGCCTCTCTGGAAGGGAATCCTCGCCCTCAGCTTGTCAACTTTATTATCCAGAGACTGAACATTAGCAAGTAATATACTCGGAAGCGGTGGGTGGTGTGCACGCCTCCTGAGTCGGACTAGAAGTCCACTCTGAGTACATCTTCTCCGCCAGCAATGTTTGGGGTCAGCCTCTAGAATCAGTTCAATTGCCCTGGTGGGAATGAACAAGGATCCGATTCGTTGTTATAGATTGATTTCCGTCTATCGACATAATCAAATCTAAATAAATCATAAAGAAAACTTAGGTTGCTGTTTTTGATTGGGTTTCGTGTCTCAAAAATATTGTCTTGCATTTTAAAATGACAAGGGACGAAATATTGTAAAAATGTTCAATGCGACATCTTAGCATCACTACTTTGAGAAGGAAGTGAATATATTGGCTTTTTCTCCACAGTTGGCAACACTGTATCACTCATACCACAAATATGCTGAAAAAATATATAAACGCAACATGTAAAGTGGTGGTCCAATGTTTCATGAGCTGAAATAAAAGATCCCAGAAATGTTCCATACGCACAAGAAGCTTATTTCTCTCAAATTTTGAGCACAAATGTATTTACATTCCTGTTAGTGAACAATTCTCCTTTGCCAAGATAATCCATCCACCTGACAGGTGTGGCTTATCAAGAAGCTGATTAAACAACATGATCATTACATGTTGGGGACAATAATGTTGGGGACAATAAAAGGTCACTCTAAAATTTGCAGTTTTGTCACACAACACAATGCCACAGATGTCTCAAGTTTAGAGGGAGCGTGCAATCGAAATGCTGACTGCAGAAATGTCCACCAGAGCTGTTGCCAGAGAATTGAATGTTCGTTTCTCTACCATAAGCCGCCTCCAAAATCTTTTTAGAGAATTTGGCACGGCGTCCAACCGGCCTCACAACTGCAGACCACGTGTAACCAAGCCAGCCCAGGACCTCAACATTCGGCTTCGTCTGAGGGGGTGCTGAGGCGTATTTCTGTCTGTAATAAAGCTCTTTGTGGGGAAAAACTCATTCTGATTGGGTGGGCCTGGCTCCCCAGTGGGTGGGCCTATGCCCTCCCAGGCCCACCCATGGTTGTGCCCTTGTCCAGTCATGTGAAATCCATAGATTAGGGCCTAATGCATTTATTTAAGTTGACTGATTTCCTTATATGAACTGTAACTCAGTAAAATCTTTGAAATTGTTGCATGTTGCATTTTATATTTTTGTTTCGTATACTTGGCTTCCAATGTCACCCCGTACCACAAATCCTGTTTGGCTTTCATAGGCTAGGTTAGAAGACAGACACTGATCCATTGATCTGCCTGTTGTCTGGTGATGTGGATATGACCTCATCAGTAGAACCTAATAAACTCCATTGAGACAAAGGATTCAACTTGGTCACCATGACACCATGATCCCATTTAATTGATACCCAACTGTTGCTGTTATATCATCCTCAGTAGATGTGGTGTGAACAGTTTAGTGAAAATGTCCTTCCCACACATGTTGTATCATTACTCATCATCTCAAGTACAATTGAGTAGTGTATGAGCACACATAAGTGAGACAACATTTGTCGCCCTGAGGTAGGCTTAGGCTACCTTTGCAAAGTGTTGTGCAACACAACAGGTGTTAAACAGAACAATAGATGATTTACAGTCTTTTGCTTACATAAAATATGTCCATGTGGATGTCCATGCAAATGTACTGTTCTGTTATAGGTCACCGTTCAAGTCACATTTGCCATTTCCGTGTTTCGGTTGAGTAACTACACAACCTTAGAATTTTCATCTCATCCCCCCCAACCTTTATCTGTAACTGTGGCGAAAGTCATCCCACCCCCAGTTATCAAAAACACACGGACACGCTCACTGACAGTTTTGATCATTTTAGGCAACCTCTTTCCTTCGCTCGTTAAAAAATGCAGTCGTCAACTTTACACTTTAAAGGGCAGGAGGAGCTGCATCAATTAGGCCCCGCAGTACTACTGGCGGGAAGAGACTGTGTTTTGGGTCTTTTTCAGGAGGGGGAGTGTGGGAGGGAGTTAGGGGGACGGGGATGTGGAGGGGGACTTGAAAACTAGAAATACATTTTCCACCCCATCAAAGTGATATGCATGGCTTTGAAGTTGGAAATCCAGTTGCCTGAAAGTGCCAATGTTTGGGTGGTTGTGACACAGTCCCCCTCTCCCCACCTCCACTTGTCTTTTTCCCCTGACTTTGTCTCCTCTCTCTCTTTCCTCTCTGATGTGGCCTCTCACACTAGTAACCCCACGCTGTCAAAGCCAGACAGCGCCCCCTGCTGCCGGCCTCATCCACAGCTCCCTGATGTGAGATATGGAGCGGGTGTGATGTGATATGGATGTGGAGCAGTGTGATGGGATTGTGTTTATATAGGCTAGGCTAGATGGTGCATTTCACAAGTTCTAAGGGAACTCATTCACCTCCAATGTATAGCAGCCACCTGTGTTTGTGGCTCTGGATAGACAGAGCCACATGCCTAGTGGTTAGAGCGTTGGACTAGTAACCGAAAGGTTGCAAGTTCGAATCCCCGAGCTGACAAGGTACAAATCTGTCGTTCTGCCCCTGAACAAGGCATTTAACCCACTGTTCCTAGGTCGTCATTGACAATAAGAATTTGTTCTTAACTGAGTTAAATAAAGGTAAAATAAAAAATAAATAAAAACATTGCCCCCAAAAGACAGTGGATCAGCTTACCGTCTTAACAAACCCTCCTAGCCAACCTTATAGTGTTTTCAGTTTGTGGTATAGACATTTTTACACCTGCTACAACCTATGAGGGCTGTTGACATTGGCCAATATGAGCCATTTCTGTAGGTGAGGGGAAATTACCTCAGTGGTTAAGAAGGAAACTTTATTTTCAGTATTTCACACCTCTCTCCTCACACCTCTCCTCGACCTTCCCCTCACCTCTTCCTTCTCTCACTCTACCTCTCTCTGAAAAGAGCTCTTATTTTTTTTTATTTCATACACCGGACAGGTGCAGTGAAATGTGTTGTTTTACAGGGTCAGCCTAGTAGTACGGTGCCCCTGGAGATAAATTAGGGTTTAGTGTCTTACTGAAGGGCACATTGGCCGATTTTTCATCTTGTCAGCTCAGGTATTCGAACCAGCGACCTTTAGGTTACTGGCCAAATGCTTTAACCGCTAGGCTACCTTGCGCCCTATATATCCTGTCCTATCTTATCCTACACAGCATGGCCATATAAGGGCTTCCTGTTTTTAAATAACTTTTCTTTGTACAGTCATTATACCTTTTTGATAATCTATTCTGTATTGAAGCACTACTAGGTTACGTGAACCTATGTGTCTGCTGCAACGGAATTAAGTAAATGGTCCAAAGTTAGCAATGTTTGCACAATCCTCAGTCCGTCTTAGACCTACTTCTAAAAGTCATAAACGCTACTGATCCGATGCGGTAGTAGTTACTCATGCTACTTCTGCGTCAGAATCATCTGCGCGTTCCAAAGGTTAGCCGCCACTCGGAGGTTTAAATGTAAAGCAAATGTTGTTTTTTCCGGTGCTGCACAAAAAATAACAAGCTTCACCGAACACTTGTGATGGCCTTTTGGTGGCGTGGGAGAAAACAGACTGAGGTTGGAGTTGAGCTTTAGCACGTAGCCGACCGTTTGGTTGGCGTGCTCTCAAACACACAGACAATGGACGAGTGTCTGGTGATGGAGGGGCAGTGGTTTACCCAACCTGGCAATCACCTGTTGAAAGCCAACCAGCCAAGCCAACCAATAGTCGTGGTCAGATGCCGATAAAGGCGGGACTGGAATCTGTGTGTGTGTACCTGCGTATATGTGGAATCTAAGAATATACAATTCTCATGATTTTGTTTCCTCCATCAGGATCAACTGTAGATGCATGATGTAAACAAACTGTAATAACAAAAGTGTGAGACTATATGGTTTCTTCTACATAGTTGATTTTAATGTGTGGCTGATGACACATATAGGAGAGCAATTATAGGCATGGTACACATGGATAAGTTATATAGGCTAACATTGATTTGTACATATACATGTTTTAACAAATCATGATTCATATGTTGTCTCAGAGTACTTTTTGCTGAAAGGCATTGTCCTAACAAGGAAAAGACATAGGACATGATTCATCAAAACCACTTAACATATGGACTCCCATATGTTCGCCCCTATTTTGGTTTCGACCAAAACAACCTCAAATCTCCTGCATCAACGCTGAGGTTACTGGAACTCCTGAGGTTGTGAAAAACAACAAAGAGCTATTTTTATGTGGATTTACTGTAACTCCCTAGTTTTTCAACCACCACACCTGCTAATTAACACACACACACAAATCCATACTGTACACACACACTTCACACACCCAAATCTCAATAATAGCTAAGTTTATCATCCTAGTCTTGCCACCAACAAACCCTCTGACCCTGGAGAAGGAAGAGCCTTGTAACTCTCTGTGATTGGAGGAGAGGGCAGACAGACAGCTCTCTAGCCTGGGGGAGAGAGGGTGGGGTAAGCATGACCCAACCTGTAGTGTCAGGCATTAGTGACATTAGCCCTAACAGGGCTCACTTCAACACCATCACCCTGGAAACCTTAGACCCACTCCAATTCGCACACCGCCCCAACAGATCCACAGATGACACAATCTCAATCGCACTCCACACTGCCCTTTACCACCTGGACAAAAGGAACACCAATGTGAGAATGCTATTCATTGACTACAGCTCAGCGTTCAACACCATAGTGCCCACAAAGTTCATCACTAAGGACCCTGGGACTAAACACGTTCCTCTGCAACTGGATCCTGGACTTTCTGATGGTCCGCCCCCAGGTAGTAAGGGTAAGCAAACAACACATCTGCCACGCTGATCCTCAACACGGGGGCCCCTCAGGGGTGCATGCTTAGTCCCCTCCTGTACTCCCTGTTCACCCACAACTGTGTGGCAAAGCACGACTCCAACATCACCATTAAGTTTGCTGACGACACAACGATGGTAGGCCTGATCACCGACAAAGGAGGTCAGAGACCTGGCAGTGTGGTGCCAGGACAACAATATTTCAACATTAGTTGTGAAGAGGGCATGACCATGCCTTTCCCCCTCAGGAGACTGAGAAGATTTGGCATGGGTCCCCAGATCCTCAAAAGGTTATATAGCTACACCATTGAGAGCATCCTGACCAGTTGCATCGCCGCCTGGTATGGCAAATGCTCGGCATCCGACCGTAAAGTGCGTACAGCCCAGTACATCACTAGGGCCAAGCTTCTTGCCATCCAGGGCGTGTATATACTAGGCGGTATCAGAGGAAGGCCCAAAACATTGTCAAAGACTCCAGTTACCCAGTCATAGACTGTTCCAGTACCGGAGCACCAAGTCCAGGTCCAAAAGGCTCCTTAACAGCTTCTACCCCCAAGCCATAAGACTGCTGAACAATTAATCAAATGGCCACCCAGGCTATTTGCATTGACCCCCCCCCTTTTGTTTTTACACTGCTGCTACTCGCTGTTTATTATCTCGACTAACCTGTACCCCCGCACATTGACTCAGTACCGGTACCCCCTGTATATAGCCTCATTATTGTTATTTTATTGTGTTACTTTTTATTTGATATTTTTTGCATTCGGCGCATGTGACATACATTTAGAATTTATTTGATTTGACATAGTCATGTCAAAGCAGCTGTAGTTTGCATCTATGACCAGCACTGACTGAGCAACTTACGTTCAACTGCACCTTAGTCCAGGGCTAAGCGAGTGTTCACACTTCCACATTCTGAGGTGGGCTAGCACCAACCTTAGCCCATGGCTAGCTGGCCCTGCTCCAGAGCAGGGGGAGTTAGCACCGACTTTGAGGAGCCCCATAAACACGATGCCAAAATAACCCGTATAAAACATGGTGAACAACGCCTAGAATGCTCACTGTCCAATCACAAAAGCTGCACATTCACTTAATTGACATACAGTGCATTCGGAAAGTATTCAGAGCCTTTAACTTTTTCCACATTTAGTTAATTACAGCCTTATTCTAAAATGTATTAAACTCACTGGACTCTAACCACACACTCACACATACTACACTGACACTCCAATACGCAAAAAAAATCTGAGCTGGCCGCCAGGCCAAACTGAGCAGTCGGGGGAGAAGGGCCTTGGTCAGGGAGGTGACCAAGCTCCGAGACAGGAATGTGTCGAGGCACCACCAAGTCACTCTGACAGAGTTCTAGAGCTCCTCTGTGAAGATTAGAGAACCTTCCAGAAGAACAACCATCTCTGCAGCACTCAACCAATCAGGCCTTTATGGTAGATTGGACAGACGGAAGAAATTCCTCAGTAAAAGGCACATGACAGCCCGGTTGGAGTTTGTCAAAAGCACCGAAAGACTCTCAGACCATGAGATACAAGGTTCTCTGGTCTGATGAAACCAAGATTGAACTATTTGGCCTGAATACCAAGCGTCACTTCTGGAGGAAACCTGGCACCATCCCTACAGGAAAGCATGGTGGTGGCAGCACCATGCTGTGGGGATGTTTTTCAGCGGCAGGGACTGGGAGACTAGTCAGGATCGAAGCAAAAATGAACGAAGCAAGGTACAGAGAGATCTTTGATGAAAACCTGCTCCAGGAACTCAGACGGGGCGAAGGTTGCTCAGTGTGCTCAGGAACTCAAGAACTCAGACGGGGCGAAGATTCACCTTCCAACAGGACAATGACCATAAGCACACAACCAAGACAAGGCATGAATGGCTTCGGGACAGGTCTCTGAATGTCCTTGAGTGGCCCAGGCAGAGCCCGGACTTGAACCTGATTGTAACGGTTTCTCTCCTCCTCTTCGTCTGAAGAGGAGGAGTAGGGGTCAGACCAAAATGCAGCGTGTTGTGAAGACATGATGAATATTTATTAAAGCAAAGACGAACACGAAAAAACACTTGGAAAATTACAAAACAACAAAACGACGTAGACAGACCTGAACATGTGAACTTACAATAAAACACGAAGAACGCACGAACAGGAACAGACTAACCAAACGAACGAAAACAAAACAGTCCCGTGTGGTGCGACAGACACAGACACAGGAACAATCACCCACAAACAAACAGTGTGAACAACCTACCTTAATATGGTTCTCAATCAGAGGAAACGTAAAACACCTGTCCCTGATTGAGAACCATATCAGGCCAATAGACAATGAACCTAAACATAGAAACACATAACATAGAATGCCCACCCCAACTCACGCCCTGACCAACTAAACACATACAAAAACAAGGAAAACAGGTCAGGAACGTGACACTGATCTAACATCTTTGGAGAGACTTGAAAATATCTGTGCAGCAACGCTCCCCATCCAACCTGACAGAGCTTGAGAGGATCTGGGAGAAACTCCCCAAATGTGCCACCCTTATAGCGTCATTCCCAAGAAGACTCAATGCTGTAATCGCTGCCAAAGGTGCTTCAACAAAGTACTGAGTAAAGGGTCTGAATACTTATGTAAATGTGATCTTTTTTACTTTTAATAAATAAAAGTATGGGGTATTGTGTGTAGATTGATGAGGAGAAAAAAAAGAATAAGACTGTAAAGTAACAAAATGAGGAAAAAGTCAAGGGGTCTGAATACTTTCCGAAGGCACTGTAGATAAACTCTCTTGGTAAATAGTGTGGTCTACAGCTTATCATGAGGTACTCTAACTCAGGCAAGGAAAACCTTGAGACTTTCTTAATATTAGGGATCGCGCACTAGCTGTTGTTGACAAAAGGCTATAGGATAGCCTCAAACGGAGCTCATCCAGTTTTTTTCTCCAGTGATTCCACATTCGCCAGTTGAACAGAGGGCAAAGGTGCATTATCCACTCGCCGACGCATACTCGCCAGGCATCCGGCTCTTCGACCTCTGTAACTGCGTCTCTTCATACTAATGATGTGGGTTTGGGCCTAGTCCGGGAGGAGCAGTAAATCTTTCGCTTCCGACTCATTAAAGAAAAAATCCTCATCCAGTTCGAGGTGAACAATTGCTGTTCTGATGTCCAGAAGCTCTTTTCAGTCATAAGAAACGGTGGCGGAAACATTATGTAGAAAAAAAGTTTAAATCAGCACAGAAAAACACAAACTAGCACAATTGGTCAGGAGCCCGTAAAACGGCGGCTGTCCCCTCCGGCGCCATACAGATGCAGCACTTAGAATATTTGAAAATGTATTTTTGCCAATAATTGACAAACATATACAGTGGGGAGAACAAGTATTTGATACACTGCCGATTTTGTAGGTTTTCTTACTTACAAAGCATGTAGAGGTCTGTCATTTTTATCATAGGTACACTTCAACTGTGAGAGACGGAATTTAAAACAAAAATCCAGAAAATCACATTGTATGATTTAATGCCGGTCCTCGACTTTGTCTCCGGCCTAACAACACCTGTGCCAATATATCCTTCAAACACCAGCTTCTCGGGCATTATCACTTAAATAATGATAAGCCACCAGGTATAGACAACCTTGATGGGAAACTATTGAGAATACTAGCAGACTGTATTTGCCACCCCTATTTGCCATCTTTAACCAAAGCCTAAAGGAGTGTGTGTGTCCACAGGCGAGGAAGGAAGCTTAAGTAATTCCACAACCTACAAATAGTAAAAATCCCTTTGCTGGCTCTAACAGCCGCCCAATCAGTTTGCTGCCTGTTCTTAGTAAACTGATGGAGAGAATTGTGTTTGAACAAATCCAATGCTATTTTCTTAAAGAACAAGTTAACTACTGATTTTCAACATGCATATAAGGCAGGGCACTCAACTTGTACTGCACAGACTCAGATGACTGATGAATGGCTAAAAGATGACTGATGATTGGCTAAAAGATGACTGATGATTGGCTTAAAGATGACTGATGATTGGCTAAAAGAAATGGATAAGATGATAGTTGAAGCTGTATTGTTAGATTTCAGTGCAGAATTAGATGTTATTGATCATTATTTGTTATTGGAGGGGGAAAAAACGAACTTGTTATCACCTGCCATCACATGGTTGGAGAGTTATTTATCCAATAGAACTCGGAGATTATTCTTCAATGGAAGCTTCTCTAACATCAGATATGTATAGTACGGAATCCCTCAGGGCAGTTGCATTTTCACAAATCATTTGTCACTTGTCTTACAAGAAGCTAAAATGACTATGTATGCTGATGATTGGACACTCTACACATCAGCAACTACAGCCAGTGAGCTCACTGAGACTCTTAGCATGGAGTTACAGTCAGTGTCAGAATGGGTAATTAACAATAAACCGGTCATAAAAAAACACTGAGGGTGGGTTGCACCAACATGGTTTAAATTCATCTAGGATTAGAGCTAATCTAGGTTTTGTAAATCTAGGTTTATAATTCATCAGAGATGTGTTGCACCACTTCATTTTAAATCTAGATCAGTAAATCTATGATTAACGGTTTTAAACTATGATTAGTGTGTAAATAGTATTTTTGTTGTCTCTTGGTGTCTTTCCTATATATAACTTTATTTATTTTTTCATTTTAATATAATATCTTATGTTGTTCTTGTATATTACTGTTTTGTACTTCGTCACGCATTTGTACATTTTATGTGGACCCTAGGAAGAGTAGCTGCTGCATGTGCAGTAGCTAATGAGGATACTAATAAACTAACTTAAATATTGCTCAGCTTATAATATTGGTCATGTGTCAGAGATAGAATGTTGATCGCATGTTGTGTTTGTCCGATAGCCCAGTGCTTTGTAATACAATTGTGAATCCTTAGCCCAGGGCTAAAGCTTAGCCCAGGGTTAACAAATGCTTGTGTGAACAAAGGGCTAAGTTAACCTAGGGCCAGTAGCCTAGCCTGGGGCTAAGAACAATGCAGGGTGAAAATGCCTTTGCTTTGGATGGTTATTTTTCCCATATGCAGGGGAACAGGATTCAAGTTTAAAGTTTTAATTGTCACATGCACAAGTACAGTGAAATACTTAACTTGCAAGCCCTTCCGAACAGTGCAGTAATCAATATCAAAATAGTTTACCTAAAAATAACACAAGAAATAAGAGAGGAAGAAAACAGGACAATGTAAGCTATATACAGGGTCAGTACCAAATGTACATTGTGCATGGATACTTGAGTAGGTTAGGTAGATACAGTGCGTTCTGAAAGTATTCAGATCTTTTTCCACGTTTTGTTACGTTACAGCCTTATTCAAAAAAATATTTACTTTGCTCCGTTCATTTTTGCCTCGATCCTGACTAGTCTCCCAGTCCCTGCCACTGAAAAACATCCCCACCACCTTGCTTCACCGTAGGGTTTCCTCCAGAAGTGACGCTTGGCATTCAGGCCAAAGAGTTCAATCTTGGTGTCATCAGACCAGAGAATCTTGTTTCTCATGGTCTGAGAGTCTTTAGGTTACTTTTGGCAAACTCCAAGTGTGCTGTCATGTGCCTTTTACTGAGGAATTGCTTCCGTCTGGCCACTCTACCATAAAGGCCTGATTGGTTGAGTGCTGCAGAGATGGTTGTCCTTCTGGAAGGTTCTCCCATCTCCACATAAGCACTCTGGAGCTCTGTCAGAGTGTACATCGGGTTCTCGGTCACTTCCCTGACCAAGGACTTCTCCCTCGATTTCTCAGTTTGCCCAGACGGCTAGCTCTAGGAAGAGTCTTGGTGGTTTCAAACTTCTTCCATTTAAGAATGATACTGCAGACATTTTTTGGTACCCTTCCCCAGATCTGTGCCTCGACACAGTCCTGTCTCGGAGCTCTACGGACAATTCCTTCTACCTCATGGCTTTGATTTTGCTCTGACATGCACTGTAAACGGTGGGACCTTATATAGACAGGTGTGTGCCTTTCCAAGTCATGTCCAATCAATTTAATTTACCACAGGTGGACTCCAATCAAGTTGTAGCAACATCTCAAGGATGATCAATGGAAACAGGATGCACCTGAGCTCAATTTCTAGTCTCATAGCAAAGGGTCTGAATACTGATGTAAATAAGGTATTTTATTTGCAAAAATTTCAAAAAAACTGTTTTCGCTTTGTCATTGATGATACATTTTTTTTAAATCTATTTTAGAATAAGGATGTAACGTAACAAAATGTGGAAAAAGTTAAGGGAATGTATGTACGTGTGGAAAAGTGACTGGTAGCAGAATAAATAATAATAATAATAAGCAGCATTATAAGTGGTGTGTGTTGTGTGTGTGCAAGAGTGTCAGTGTAGACGTTATAGGCGGATATACATGTATACAAGAGTAATAGTGACCAGTAGCAGGATAAATGGATAGATACTAATGTTAATGGACATCAATAATCAATGAACACTGCTTAATTGTAGTAATACATCTAATCAATAATCATTTTAGCAGCAGCATAGGTGTGAGGGGGGTGTGTCTGCATGTGGGTGTAAACGTGTGGCGTCAGTAATGAGGGTGAGTGAGTGTGAGTAAGCGATTCCTCGATGTTGCAATCCCCATAGTCTGTTATTAGCAGAGATCATATCACCAGAGTACACTTGTTGCTGTCTCAAAAATGGACATATCATTGCACCTTTGTCGTAGTTGTAAGTGACTTTAGAGTTTTACTACAGGGTTTTATGAGTCTGTGAGGGATATTTCATCTGTGCGATTTCTCCCTCAGCCAGGCACCAAGGCTACCCAAGGCGGGAGAGACCATCCACGGTCACAAGTTCTTCATTGGTTTCGGAGGCAAAGGGGCAAACCAGTGTATTCAGGCCGCTAGAATGGGAGCCAAGACTGCCATGGTCTGCAAGGTATGACACAGTGGCAGTAAAGCCCTCTCTCTCTCTCACTGTCCCTCTACTGTACTCTACTCTTTTTTTCCAGAACACACTCTTTCACACTGAACTCCTCTAACCACCCCTGTCAACGCTCCGGCCCTCATTCCCCCTTGATCCGTACCATTACACATGCATAACACACACCACACTCCTTCAAACGCCAATTATTCCCATACATCCAACCCCAGGTCTCCAATCAGCTAGGCACAGCATAAAAAAAAGGTCAGCAAAGTAGCTGAAGCCCCACCTCTGTCAAGAACAAAGGGTCCAGTCGATAAGCTGTACAACGTGGGAGCGGCTCTCCAGGCATGGGCAGAGCCCAAAAATAGATGCCCAGGCTTTTGAGAAACATCCAAGGAGGAAGGCCGCACTTCAAAGACAAAGGGGGCCTAGGCTCCCACTATAGTGCTACTACCACTGCATACTACACTTCATAGGCAGTTAGGGCACAGATGCCTCTTTGACTTCTTCCTTGAAAGCGTGGGATAAAAGTGGGGAGCCTGAGGGCGAGGTGGGGACCCCTTCAACGCCCCCCCAAACGATTTTACGATGTGGACATCCCAGAGCAGATCGAGGGATCGAGGGGAGGATGAGGGAGGAGAGGTGGACATGAGGAGGCGTCGGACGGGTGGGGTCGTCGTATCTTGAAGGCTTGGCGCGATGGCCTTGTGTGTGTTCGCACGTGTGTCTATGTGTGTGCATATGTGTGTGTGCATGTGTTTGTGTGATGTGACGGCACTTTGCCAGTATGCCAGCGGGGTACGAGAAAATACAATCCGATTCTGGTTGGAGTTCACTGATCTTCAAAAAGTATCTATCTCATGTATTGCTTAGATCCGTGTTTTCGAAGTTTCATCATAGCATTTTTATTTCAGGTTGGCAAAGACTTCTTTGGAGAAAACTACATCCAGAATTTCAAGGACAATGGTGTATCCACAGGTAAGAATACCAAAAATTACAACTTTCAAAACAACAGGCCATTCTTAAAATACAAAAAAGTTGCTGTGCTTATTTCAAAACTAGCTTGAAATGCAACAGATATGCCATTTCATGGCATGCATCATCCCAGACCTTGATCGTAATAATATTTGTTTTTATTTTAGATGTGCTTCGTTTAAGATCGAGTTTGCTCAGCGTAATTGGACCAATGGAATAGTCCCAAAAGTGCCAAACTATTAGAAATGAAGGAATACATCATATGTGTTGGAAATGCTTCCTCTTTATTCCTCTTTTTCTCCCTCTCTAGAGTTTGTGGGGCAGACGGTTGACTCGGCCACTGGTGCTGCCTCCATCATTGTCAACGATGCAGGTAAACGAGGGCCGTAGACTGCCCTGTTAAAATGTAAAAATCCACCCAAAAAATTACCAACACATACAATCACTCACTTGCTCAATGTGCATTTACTTGGTTACTCACTCACACACGGACACATACATATGCTTTACTGAGGAGCAGGATTTGCCAGATGTGCACCTACACACTAAGTGCATCTGAATGTGACGAGGATCAGTACGCACCACTCTACTACTTCCCTCTAAACCCTCCTCTGCACAGAGTGTAAAATTAGCCTGGGCTTTATCTGCATCTGTGTCTGCAAATAGAATCAGGTGATATAATGCATCGCTGATATGTGGGTGGGCGAAGCGCTTGAGTGCGAGTGTGTGCTCGTGCATACGGGTGTGTGTGTGAATAGTACAAATCTTGCGAATCCTGCTGAGGTACACAGGAAGTTAGTGTTTTAGGAAGAAGGAGTTTGCGTTAGGGATGACTATTACCGTATAACCGACGGTAATGGATGAAGACCGTCATGAAAATAAAGTAACCGTCATAATTGTAAAAAAAAATAAACATTGTGTGGAATTTACAGCTGACTGAAGACGGGCGGCCGGGCATTCGTGCAGAGTCCATTTCTGCCATAACATGGGCTCTTATAGTGTTGTCATGATACCAGAATTTATACTTCGATAGCGACAGTTGAACATTTGAACATTGAACAATATGTTAGGTTAATGAAAAAACTAGTACAACAACTACAATAACAAATATAATATATTCTCTCATCAATTTGTATAAAAAATAAAACACCATATTAAATAACAGAAGAATATCTTCAATATTCCAAATACAAAACCATGTCTGAGACTCAGAGCACACAAAATAATTTGACAATTACATCTAAACTGTTTTCAAATGTAATTTGATACATATCAGGGTTAATTTGCTCATCTATGGCCATAATGACATTCATTAAACTTATGATTCATTATAGCTAAATCATTTAATGTATTAAAATAATAGTTTAGTTCCAAAACGACATAATAAAAACACTTTGAAGCTAATTTCTGAAGTTTCTATATTGCAATAGTCTAACACCCCATAGAAGTACAATGGAGTACAATCGCATACTACGATTCTCAGAGTGCATTTCAACTCCCAGGGTGCAATGCTCTATCTAGGGCTGCTGGCTGACTGCTGCCAGCAAGCCTAGACAAACGCGAAGCAGTCTAAATATATTGCTGGCATAACTACGTTATTTCACATGACTTTTCGGTTGTAGTCATATTATAATGCTCACATGAATGTCATGCTAAATATATCTTCATGTCATTCAAAAATAATTGGAATTGAGTTGCTAGTAATCTCTCGTGGACAGATGAAACAGTGAGAATCTGTCAAGGCTTACGTAGAATTAAGTGATTACGAGTAGCAGTAGTTCCTGGTTTGGGGTTTTCGTCATTGATTATTTGGATGAATCAGGATTGGGCGAAGGTAGTGCTTAAATTGGTGCAATGATTTTCAAGCCTGGGTGCGGATGATAAACGGTTTCCACTACATTCCACAAACTCAAAATTGTCTATATCGTAAAAGTGTATCAAAACAAAAATTACATTTTTGGCCATTATAAACACGTGTGAAATTACGGAAGAGAGAAGGAGGAGACTTCGCTTCCTTCGCGCAAAGGTAATCCCAATCGTTAACAACATCCCCCCCAGAAGTAAAACAGGAAATTACAAATTTTTTGCGACAATTTTACTTCTGGGTAACCAAGATTAAGTTGCTAGAAGAATGTTACAATGCAAATGTCATGTGTAAAATAGTTTGTAGTTTTGGAGCTAAACCTCCCTTGCACTGCTTTGTAAAACCTTTTGCTTAGTTGTTTCTGTTGACTGGCCCTCGTCATCTGCTTTGTAATCAAAGTATTCCCAATGTTTGCTTCTGGAGACAGTTTTGTCAACAAGTTGCTGGCGTGGAGGTTTTATGTTTTTGTTTGAAGAAGTCAAATGTCATAATTTTCTCTCAGCTTCTCAAAAGTGGCTCGCCTTATGTCAGCTGTAAGCGCATGTAGCCTGGCTAGCTTACTATTGCCTCCTTGAAAAGATTCAGACAAATTACTATACAGACTAGATCCTCTCAATCGGTATATGACGTGAGACATATTTCACAGAAGTACCGAAAGTAACAGGACCCTGTCTTTCAAAGATAATTCTGTAAAAATCCATATAACTTCACAGATCTTCATTGTAAAGGGTTTAAACACTGTTTCCCATACTTGTTCAATGAACCATAAACAATTAATGAACATGCACCTGTGGAACGGTCGTTAAGACACTAACAGCTTAAGGTCACAGTTATGAAAACTTAGGACACTAAAGAGGCCTTTCTACTGACTCAGAAAAACACCAAAAGAAAGATGCCCAGGGTCCCTGCTCATCTGCGTGAACATGCCTTAGGCATGCTGCAAGGAGGCATGAGGACTGCAGATGTGACCAGGGCAATAACTTGCAATGTCTGTACTGTGAGACACCTAAGACAGCACTACAGGGAGACAGGACGGACAGCTGATCGTCCTCGCAGTGGCAGACCACATGTAACAACACCTGCACAGGATTGGTACATCCAAACATCACACCTGCGGGACAGGTAGAGGATGGCATCAACAACTGCCCGAGTTACACCAGGAACGCACAATCCCTCCATCAGTGCTCAGACTGTCTGCAATAGGCTGAGAGAGGCTGGACTGAGGGCTTATAGGCCTTTTGTAAGGCAAGTCCTCACCAGACATCACCGGCAACAACGTCGCCTATGGGCACAAACCCACCATCTCTGGACCAGACAAGGACTGGCAAAAAGTGCTCTTCACTGACGAGTCACGGTTTTGTCTCACCAGGGGTGATGGTCGGATTCGCGTTTATCGTTGAAGGAATGAGCGTCACACCGAGGCCTGTACTCTGGAGCGGGATCAATTTGGAGGTGGAGGTTCCGTCATGGTCTGGGGCGGTGTGTCACAGCATCATTGGATTGAGCTTGTTGTCATTGCAGGCAATCTCAATGCTGTGCGTTACAGGGAAGACATCCTCCTGCCTCATGTGGTACCTTTCCTGCAGGCTCATCCTGACATGACCCTCCAACATGACAATGCCACCAGCCATACTGCTCGTTCTGTGCGACAGGAATGTCAGTGTTCTGCCATGGCCAGCGAAGCGCCCGGATCTCAATCCCATTGAGCATGTCTGAGACCTGTTGGATCGGAGGGTGAGTACTAGGGCCATTCCCCCGATAAATGTCCGGGAACTTGCAGGTGCCTTGGTGGAAGAGTGCGGTAACATCTCACAGCAAGAACTGGCAAATCTGGTGCAGTCCATGAGGAAGAGATGCACTGCAGTACTTAATGCAGCTGGTGGCCACACCAGATACTGACTGTTACTTTTGATTTTGACCCCCCCTTTGTTCAGGGACACATTATTCCATTTCTGTTAGTCACATGTCTGTGAAACTTCTTCAGTTTATGTCTCAGTTGTTGAAACTTGTTCTTTTCATACAAATATTTATGCCTCCCTGATGCAGTGAAAAAGAAAAATGAAGTAGGCTTTATACGACATTAGTGCAGACCCATCACATTTGTTGCTTATCTGGAGTCACTGGTTATACGCACCAACCAAACTCAGTAGAGCACGATGGTCCTCTTTTGATTAGTAACTGCTTCCAGGCCTGCTATGATGTTCAGCTAGAAATTGTTAGTATGCTTAGAACTGGGGATGGGTTAGCTAATCCAGAATCACGATGGTTTAGCCTATTTGAACTTGACTGGAGCCCCGTAGTAAAGATTGGAGTCTTGCAGTGCACATTTGCCTATTCCTATTTACGATAACCTATTTCAATAAATACGTGATACAGAACGCAAAAGAGGAATGTAGGCCACACAATGCAGAGAATTCCACCAAAGCAGCGCAAAATGTCCAGTCAGAATTTATTGTTTCTTTCTGACTCTCTCTGTCAGATGCATTAGGCTATAGCCTAAACATATTCATTATTTTTTATATATATAATGGACACTCCTAATGGACAACTATCTTGTGTTTAGCTGTTTAAAAAAAAAAAACGGTCTATATTCCCTTCTCTCTGCATTCTATATGGTTTATGTATATGGCTGAAGGCTACGCTTCATCGTTGCATGCATGGCTTTCTCCCGATGACACAATGGCTGTAACGGAGTTCCATCTCAAAAAAGGTATTTGAATAGCCAGGGGACTAATAATGAGAGAGAACAACCAATATCAATAGCCTTTAGAAAAGTCGAATGACAAGTTTAAGTTTAAGCTTATTAAGAAAGAAAAATATCCATGCTGGCCGGGAAAATCCCTCCGAGCGAGGTTGAAAACCAAATGGCCAATAACCTATCCTCATTCCTTCTACTGGCCTATCATAAAAGCTTTAAGACAAGTTAAAATGATGAACAGTAGCTTATATCCTAAATATTCTAGCCTACGAAGGTGTTGTCCGAAAGTTGTGGCTTTTTAAAATAAGAGTGAAAGTCTATAGACTAAGCAAGTGGTCACCAACCGGTCGATCTCCAAGGCATTCCTAGTCCATCACCAAACATTTCTGTAAAAAACCCAACGATAAAGCCTAGCGTTCCTACTTTTTTGATTTGTTTCATGCTGTTGGCGGTAGGTAAACTTGATTCATCATTTTGAACCATTTCATGTGTCTGAAGGTAGAACTCCGCCTACCCGGCAAGCCCAGGGAGCAAATCAAGTGCACCTATAGGCCTACCGCTGGCCTATCAGATATCTCAGTTCACCATCTCTGCACAGTTTCCTCGAGCCATAGACTGTAAAAAGAAGCCTCGAACGCACACCAAAGTTGATACTATGAGATTTCAAAACTTTAAAACCACAACTAGAGAGAATACTGCAAATAGCTTCTGTTTTTATGAGTAAGTTGTTTCAGTAACTTGTTATTCAGCACTGTCAACACTTTGTTCAACACTAAGCGTTCACCCAAAATACGTGTCCACCCAACTTCCACTCACGCTACAACCAGCACTGCAGCTGTAATGAATGAGTATAGCAAAGTGTTCCGATAAACTTACTTTGGGGATTGTTATTATTAGCGCCTTGACTTTTTTAATATCGAGGAATATTTCACCTTCTCTTTTCATAGAAGTAACAACATGAATTGGTGCATGAGGCAGAAATAATGCAGTGCGACTTGAGTTTAGCCATCAGCTGGTAGACTGTGTGTCCTTTTCTCAGTGGAGGGAGAGCAGAGGGACGGTGAGTCAGGTGAGAGGCTCGCTCCCTCCCATCAGACTGACCATTAGTTGCAGGCCATCAGTCCAGTAAAAAAAATTATATATATATAATGACTATGCTCACTAGGGCTGACCCCAATTAGTCGACTGGTCGATTGTTTGGTCGATAGGCTATTGGTCAACCAAGATTTTTGTTGTTGTTGAGCAGTAGAAAATATATCAAAAGAAAATGTTGGCACACGAGACACCTCTCTGATTCGTGCCCATCTCAGTGAACTAATCCATTGCGGAGGCTGAGACTAATCCATTGCGGAGGCCGCGTGGATGGCACAGTCCAAGAAGAAGGGGAGTGTGGCTAAAATGTACAATGCACGTCTCTCCAGAATGCTCTCTCTCACCAATGTGTGCACATTCATTGTTTCATAACTTCATTGTGTGAATTCTTTGCCTTGATTGTTGGTGTCTCTCAATTCCCCATCACATATCACCAGTAGTAGCCTACATTTTTACCGTTCATTTATATAATTTCTAATCTACAATGTTTGTTTGGTTATGGTAATTTCTGTTCATGCATTCAATATATTATTATTCCGGTCTTTTACCGTTCTCATTGTCAGAGTGGACATGTTGTTTGCAGAGCCCACGACCTTTGCTACACTTGTGAGAAACAAGTTTTGTTTACGAGTTTTGTCAATTTAGTCATTGTCTTTTGTTTAGAGCACTACTGTCAATGTTGAGTAAGGACATGCACCTGATTCCGCATAGAAGTAGGTTTATATGCTACCTGGCCTGTGCGCAAATGTAGGTATATACTGAAAATGTGCCCATTTGGGGATCTGATAGTATTTCTGATTGGCTTAACTGCGTCTTCACTTGGGGCTTCTCAAAGTATTGTTTTCGTCATCTCAAAGTAAAACAAACAAAGTCTGTTTTTCCATCCATTGAGAATGACAATAGTTCCTCAATGTTTTTGAAAAATCTTTCCAGCTCTCTCCCTTTCGATAACCACGGTGTGAAAGGGAAAAATGTCATGTTCTGATCGAGTGGAAATGTCATAAAATAGGTCTACCCGATGAGCGCTTATCCCTTGCGCAAAATAGCGTACAGCTGTGTCTGCCGGAGCCCAGAGTATTTTATACAATGTTGCAAGTTTGTTAGTGCAAGCTTCTTTCAAGTTCGTTGCAGACAGGCCATGCGTAGCTAATGTGATTTATAGGATATATTTTTTTATCAGGATATTTTCTACCTGCAGGCTGCAATGTTTTTATTTGTTGGCTTTATATCGGCTATTTTTACATAGTTGGCAATAGCAATGGATGTTACTTTTTAGGTTTGTATCATTTTTATTTAGATTTGGATAGAACCCCTGGTTGCTGAGGAGTATTTCTGTCTGAAATGAAGCCCATTTGTGGGGGGAAACTAATTCTGATTGGCTGGTCCTGGCTCCTCAGTGGGAGGGCCAGGCTGACTAGTGTGTGGGCCTATGCCCTCCCAGGCCCACCCATGGCTGCCCATGATTGGGCAGGGGTGCAATCATCCCCCCCCCCCCCCCCCCCCAAAAAAAAAGAATGTGTACATCACGATAGGACAAAGCCCAACCCTACTAACCAGTGTGATATAAACTGGTACAATAGATTGAGATTCTCGTTGACAACAACAGTCCATGGTCATTTTCATTGTAACTCAATGCAGGAAATGAATTTTATATTTTGGATTCACTTTCTAAAGACGATTTGACAGGACGTACAATTGTTGAATGGCAGTTCATTTCCTGAATCCACTGAGCAAAAGTGGTTCAAGCATCTCAGACCCCTGCGATTCAGCTAAAAATTGTTCAACAATAACCATAAAAAAAAACCACAGCTAGTCATTCCGGGTGCGTAGTGTTGGAGTACTAAAACACAGTCAGAGGAGATTGGAGCATGTCGAAGGGCCAGTCCAAGGCTCAGTCTAACAATGTGGCAGAATCTCTTCTTAGCCCAACAGAAAAGCAAGGTGAAGTGAACAAAACATTTTTGGAACACCCAATCTAATTCCATCATATCTGCAACAATGAAGTAGCAAGCAAAAGGTTGTGTGTGTGTGTGTGTGTGTGTGTGTGTGTGTGTGTGGGTGGGTGTGTTGTGTGTGTGTGTGTGTGTGTGTGTGTGTGTGTGTGTGTGTGTGTGTGGTGTGTGTGTGTGTGTGTGTGTGTGTGCACACCTATGCTGTGTAAGCGAAGGGCCAGTGACTCTCCTGCCCCGTCATCATCTTTCCATTTGGTCACTTTCGGTTGTGTCACGTCCGCAGGGGAGAACGCCATTGTGATCGTGGCTGGTGCCAACCTGCTACTGGGTGGTGAGGATCTGCGGCGGGCCACTGCCAGCCTTAAAGCCGTGCCAAGGTAATGGTGTGCCAGCTGGAGGTCAGCCCGGACACCTCCCTGCAGGCCCTGCGCCTGTCCCATGAGAACAACGGTCAGTCTGGACGTCTATCTATGTACTGTCTTCGTACTGTCTACCTCTGTCTGTCTACATCTTTCTGTCTGTCGGCCTGTCCCATGAGAACAACGGAACGCCTGGGCGTCTGTCTGCTTTGTCTGTCTGTCTGTGTACGTACAGTCTGTCTGTCCTGAAGCAACACTCGACAATCTCTGTTCCAACCTACAGTGAGTCATCAGGGAATTTCTTTTAGATTCTGATTTATCAAGAACTAAGCCTGCTTTACTGGCACAATCCTCTGTTCATTCATACATTTATTGAAATTGACACTGAGGCCTCATATCACCAATATCTTATTTTCCCTGATTGTCTTTGTTGTTCAGAATAACATCCCTAGCTATATATACAATGGGGTCTGAAATGATTGACACCCTTGATAAAGATGAGCAAAAATGACTGTGTACAATAAATCATTATATATATTGTATGCTCAATGAAATTATGAAATTATATTATTTTATACTAATACAATTGTTCAGAGAAAGAGATTTTGTCGTAAACTTAAATTTTTTTTTAGGGGTAATAATTGACAGCCTTGTTTTCATTGCCTTTCAATACCTCAGCTTACGAGGATAACGACACTGAGCCTTTTTCAAAAATATTTTATGAGCTGGAGAACACATTGGGAGGGATCTTAGACCAGTCCTCCATACAGAATCCTTCCAGATCCTTGATATCCTTAGTCTGGGCATTTCCAAAGAGCTCTATTTTCATGTCATCTGACCAAAGTACCGGTTCCAATCCAAGTGCCAATGCCATTTCAAATCAAATCAAATCACATGCACATGCACCAAATAGGTGTAGACCTTAGTGAAATGCTTACTTTACAAGCCCTTAACCAACAATGCAGTTCAAGAAATAGTTAATAAAATATTTACTAAATAAACCTAAAGTTAAAAAAATACAAATCAATCAAAAAGTAACACAATACATGTACATAACAATAACGAGGCTATATACAGGAGGTACTGGTACCGAGTCAATGTGCGGGGGTACAGGTTAGTCGATGTCACGCTGGTATAAATGATTCTGGAGACAGACGCAGGATTGCGTAATAGTATTTTTTTTATGTACCCGTGTAAAGGCACGGAGACGAAGACCAAACAAACACTGTACAAAAACACAGGGTTGAAACCCAAACAAAAGAGCGAGGAGTACCTCGAATAAATAACACAAGAGCAGAATGATTAACACACGGGACGAGACGCGTAATCATCTGCGCAATCCACAATGGCACAAAAGCCAAAACACACAGCACAGGTACTCACACCCCCCAATGGACATAGTTACAATTATCGACCGCCCAATGGAAACCAAAGGGCACATACAGTATATACAAATACAATCAGTGGGAATAGGGGACAGGTGTGCGTAATGAAAGTTCCGGAGGGATCCGTGACAGTCGAGGTAATTTGTAATTTGTAAAGTGACTGTGCATAGATAATAAACAGTGCGGACTCATTACGGTCAGCGAGCACGTGGTAAAAAACAAGGTTCGCTGCGCCCCGGGGGGGGGGGGGGGTCAATGTGGTCAATGGTAAATCCTTCACTAGTCTTCTGCTAGGTAAAGCCCCGCCTTATCTCAGCTCACTGTTCACCATAGCAGCCACCACTCGTAGCACGTGCTCCAGCAGGTATATCTTGTATTGTATTATTGACTGTGTGTTTTGTTTATTCCATGTGTAACTCTGTGTTGTTGTATGTGTCGAATTGCTATGCTTTATCTTGGCCAGGTCGCAGTTGCAAATGAGAACTTGTTCTCAACTAGCCTACCTGGTTAAATAAAGGTGAAATAAAAAAAATGATGTAAATATTCCGGGTGGCCGTTTAATTAGTTGTTCAGCAGTCTTATGGCTTGGGGGTAGAAGCTGTTAAGGAGCCTTTTGGTCCTAGACTTGGCGCTCCAGTACCGCTTGCCATGCGGTAGTAGAGGGAACACTCTATGACTTGGGTGACTGGAGTCTTTGATAATTTTTTGGGCCTTCCTCTGACACCGCCTAGTATATAGGTCTTGGATGTCAGGAAGCTTGGCCCCAGTGATGTACTGGTCCATACACACTACACTCTGTAGCGCCTTACGGTCAGATGCTGAGCAGTTGCCATACCAGGCGGTGATGCAACCGGTCAGGATGCTCTCGATGGTGCGGCTGTAGAACGTTTTGAGGATCTGGGGACCCATGCCAAATCTTTTCAGTCTCCCTAGGGGGAAAAGGTGTTGTCTTGTCTTGGTGTGTTTGTACCATGATAGTTTGTTGGTGATGTGGACACCAAGGAACTTGAATCTCTTGACCCGCTCCACTTAAATCACGTCGATGTTAAATCACGTCGACCAAACAATCGACCAGTCGACTAATTGGGGTCAGCCCTAGTGAGCATAGTCATTATATATATATAATTTTTTTTACTGGACTGATGGCCTGCAACTAATGGTCAGTCTGATGGGAGGGAGCGAGCCTCTCACCTGACTCACCGTCCCTCTGCTCTCCCTCCACTGAGAAAAGGACACACAGTCTACCAGCTGATGGCTAAACTCAAGTCGCACTGCATTATTTCTGCCTCATGCACCAATTCATGTTGTTACTTCTATGAAAAGAGAAGGTGAAATATTCCTCGATATTAAAAAAGTCAAGGCGCTAATAATAACAATCCCCAAAGTAAGTTTATCGGAACACTTTGCTATACTCATTCATTACAGCTGCAGTGCTGGTTGTAGCGTGAGTGGAAGTTGGGTGGACACGTATTTTGGGTGAACGCTTAGTGTTGAACAAAGTGTTGACAGTGCTGAATAACAAGTTACTGAAACAACTTACTCATAAAAACAGAAGCTATTTGCAGTATTCTCTCTAGTTGTGGTTTTAAAGTTTTGAAATCTCATAGTATCAACTTTGGTGTGCGTTCGAGGCTTCTTTTTACAGTCTATGGCTCGAGGAAACTGTGCAGAGATGGTGAACTGAGATATCTGATAGGCCAGCGGTAGGCCTATAGGTGCACTTGATTTGCTCCCTGGGCTTGCCGGGTAGGCGGAGTTCTACCTTCAGACACATGAAATGGTTCAAAATGATGAATCAAGTTTACCTACCGCCAACAGCATGAAACAAATCAAAAAAGTAGGAACGCTAGGCTTTATCGTTGGGTTTTTTACAGAAATGTTTGGTGATGGACTAGGAATGCCTTGGAGATCGACCGGTTGGTGACCACTTGCTTAGTCTATAGACTTTCACTCTTATTTTAAAAAGCCACAACTTTCGGACAACACCTTCGTAGGCTAGAATATTTAGGATATAAGCTACTGTTCATCATTTTAACTTGTCTTAAAGCTTTTATGATAGGCCAGTAGAAGGAATGAGGATAGGTTATTGGCCATTTGGTTTTCAACCTCGCTCGGAGGGATTTTCCCGGCCAGCATGGATATTTTTCTTTCTTAATAAGCTTAAACTTAAACTTGTCATTCGACTTTTCTAAAGGCTATTGATATTGGTTGTTCTCTCTCATTATTAGTCCCCTGGCTATTCAAATACCTTTTTTGAGATGGAACTCCGTTACAGCCATTGTGTCATCGGGAGAAAGCCATGCATGCAACGATGAAGCGTAGCCTTCAGCCATATACATAAACCATATAGAATGCAGAGAGAAGGGAATATAGACCGTTTTTTTTTTTTTAAACAGCTAAACACAAGATAGTTGTCCATTAGGAGTGTCCATTATATATATAAAAAATAATGAATATGTTTAGGCTATAGCCTAATGCATCTGACAGAGAGAGTCAGAAAGAAACAATAAATTCTGACTGGACATTTTGCGCTGCTTTGGTGGAATTCTCTGCATTGTGTGGCCTACATTCCTCTTTTGCGTTCTGTATCACGTATTTATTGAAATAGGTTATCGTAAATAGGAATAGGCAAATGTGCACTGCAAGACTCCAATCTTTACTACGGGGCTCCAGTCAAGTTCAAATAGGCTAAACCATCGTGATTCTGGATTAGCTAACCCATCCCCAGTTCTAAGCATACTAACAATTTCTAGCTGAACATCATAGCAGGCCTGGAAGCAGTTACTAATCAAAAGAGGACCATCGTGCTCTACTGAGTTTGGTTGGTGCGTATAACCAGTGACTCCAGATAAGCAACAAATGTGATGGGTCTGCACTAATGTCGTATAAAGCCTACTTCATTTTTCTTTTTCACTGCATCAGGGAGGCATAAATATTTGTATGAAAAGAACAAGTTTCAACAACTGAGACATAAACTGAAGAAGTTTCACAGACATGTGACTAACAGAAATGGAATAATGTGTCCCTGAACAAAGGGGGGGTCAAAATCAAAAGTAACAGTCAGTATCTGGTGTGGCCACCAGCTGCATTAAGTACTGCAGTGCATCTCTTCCTCATGGACTGCACCAGATTTGCCAGTTCTTGCTGTTCGGCCCTCCTTTTGCTATAGTCCACGATCAGCTCCTTTGTCTTGCTCACATTGAGAGAGAGAGAGGTTGTTGTCCTGGCACCACACTGCCAGGTCTCTGACCTCCATATAGGCTGTCTCATCGTTGTCGGTGATCAGGCCTACCACTGTTGTATCGTCATCAAACTTAATGATGGTGTTGGAGTTGTGCTTGACCATGCAGTCGTGGGTGAACAGGGTGTACAGGAGGGAACTGAACACGCACACCTGAGGGGCCCCAGTGTTGAGGATCTGTGTTGCAGATGTATTGTTGCCTACCCTTACCACCTGGGGGTGGCCCGTCAGGAAATCCAGGATCCAGTTGCAGAGGGAGGTGTTTAGTCCCAGGGTACTTAGCTTAGTGATGAGCTTTGTGGGCACTATGGTGTTGAACACTGAGCTGTAGTCAATGAACAGCATTTTCACATAAGTGTTCCTTTTGTCCAGGTGGGAAAGGGCAGTGTTGAGTGAGATTGAGATTGCGTCATCTGTGGATCTGTTGGGGTGGTATGGAAATTGGAGTGGGTCTAGGGTTTCTGGCATGATGGTGTTTATGTAAGCCATGACCAGCCTTTCAAAGAACTTCATGGCTACCAACGTGAGTGCAACGTGAGTGTAATCATTCAGGCAGGTTACCTTCGCTTTCTTGGCCACAGGGACTTTGGTGGTCTGTTTGAAACATGTAGGTATTACAGACTCGGCCAGGGAGAGGTTGAACATTTTTGCATGCTTTGAGTACACGTCCTGGTAATCCGTCTGGCCCCGCGGCTTTGTGAATGTTGACCTGTTTAAAGGTCTTGTTCACATCGGCTACGGAGAGCGTGATCACACAGTCGTCCGGTACAGCTGGTGCTCTCATGCATGCTTCAGTGTTGCTTGCCTCGAAGCGAGCATAAAAGGCATTTTGCTCGTCTTGTGGGCTCACATCACTGTGTAGTCCGTAATAGTTTTCAAGCCCTGCCACATCCGACGAGCGTCACAGCCGGTGTAGTAGGATTCAATCTTTGCCTGTTTGATGGTTCATCTGAGGGCATAGCGGGATGTTTTATCAGAGGTCAGATTTGCCAAATGGAGGGCGAGGGAGATCTTTGTATGCGTCTTTGTGTGTGGAATAAAGGTGGCCTAGAGTTTTTTTTCCCTCTGGTTGCACTTGTGACATGCTGGTAGAAATTAGGTAAAATTAATTTAAGTTTTCCTGTATTAAAGTCCCCGGCCACTAGGTGCGCCGCTTCTGGATAAGCATTGTCTTGTTTGCTTATGGCCTTATACAGCTCGTTGAGTGTGGTCTTAGTGCCAGCATCGGTTTGTGGTGGTAAATAGATGGCTACGAATAATATAGATGAGAACTCTCTTGGTAGATAGTGTGGTCTACAGCTTATCATGAGGTATTCTACCTCAGGTGAGCAATACCTCGAGACTTCTTTTAATATTAGACATCGCGCACCACAGTTATTTACATAGCTACTCTGTCCTGCCGAAACACGGAGGAGCCAGCCAGTTCTATATTATCCGTGTCGTCGTTCAGCCAAGTCTCGATGAAACATAAGATATTACAGTTTTTAATGTCCCGTTGGTTGGATAGTCTTAATCGTAGATCTTCCCGTTTGTTTTCCAATGATTGCATGTTGGCCAATAATACAGAGGGTAGTAGGGGTTTACAAACTCGTCGTCAAATTCTTACAAGACACCCCGCCCTCTTCCCCCTTTTTCTCCATCTTTTCTTCATGCTGATGACGGGATTTGGACCTTGTCTCGACAAAGCAGTTCGTGTCGGACTCAAAATAGCACAGTTGGTTAGGAGCCCGTAAAACGGCACCCCTTTGTTGGTTGACATGTAAATAGAACTCTTTGGTCATGCACACCAGTGGTTGGTTTGGCATCAAAATGAGAATGCATGAGCAGAAAAGAACCCCATACCTACTGTAAAATATGATGGTTGATCTTTGATGTGAAGTGGCTATTTTGCTTCCACTGGTCCTGGCGCCCTTGATAAGGTTAACGACGTCATACACTTTACCCAGTACTAGGATATTTTTGCCAAAAACCTGTTCACAAATGGATCTTCCAGCAAGATAATAACCCCAAGCATACATGAAAATCCACAAAGAAATGGTTAATTGGCCACAAAATCAACATTTTGCAATGGCCATCTGTCTCCAGAATTGAAACTCATTGAAAACCTGTTTTGAATTGAAGAGGGCACCTTTTTTTTAGAAAAAGGTTCAGTGCCGTTATCCTCTGAATGTGAGGTATTGAAAACAGGGGTGTCAATCATTTTGACCCCTACCTTTTAAAGAATTTTTTTTTTATTACTTGTTAAACAAAATCTCTTTCTCTGAGCAATTGTATTAGTTTGAAATAATATAATTTCCCAAATGTGTTGAGCATACAATATACAGTTGAAGTCGGAAGTTTACATACACTTAGGTTGGAGTCATTAAAACTCATTTTCCAACCACTCCACAAATTTCTAGTTTTGCCAAGTCGGTGTTCATAAACTGAGCGGTGGTCCTCGGGCAAATGCAGCCGCCACTGATTTCTCTGCGATATATTATCACCCTCAAAACTTAAAAGGGGTGCGTTACCTCGCTGAGTCTGTATCAGTCTTTATCTACGAGTGTGTGTTTCGCAAGCTGGGTGTGTGCGTGCATGCATGTGGCGAGTGTGTTTTTCAAGGTACAGTATACCACTTCATTAATAAACTTCCCCACCCAAAAGAATGGCAGCTCCAGGTAAATATAGCACCACACCTCCAATGGCAATAACTAGGCCACGGAGCTCTATCATCATTAGCACCCCAGTCTATTATTGGACCGCATCGGTGTCTCACATCTGTGGAGTTGGGACATACGGGGACATCCGGCCCTGGTGTCGGGGCCCGTTATTAGTTACCACCATACACTTCCAAAGCATGTCGTAATGGGCTCTCGCCCACCTCATTGCCCACAGATGGGCAATCTGGGAAACCCAGATGGCATCGCACGCCATCTCTGACGTACCACCTCTGATATCATATACCCTGGCATGGATTATCAACTCCCTCTGCCAAGGCGCTAATAGGCATCACTGCGTGGAGAGAAGAGACAATTTGATGTGAGAGCGGCACAAGCAGATTACATGAATGTCAGCCCCCGGAAGGGGTGCGGTGTCAATGGTTTGGCCCGGGGGCTAATGACGCGATTGGATCGTCAGGTGACGGGGCTCGCTGCTGCCCGGCCTACGCAAATGACACCTCGGGAGGTTTTTCTTAAGGATGAAAAAGAAACAGATTCTTAGAAATAACTCTCCAGGATTGAGGTACTGTACTGTTGCTTTTTCACGCTGTACACTTGGTGTGGCGTCACATAGAGTCACTGAAAGAATACTTCAAACTTTGAAATATTTTTTAAGAAATGTGTTATCTTATATTATATGGTAAATATGTATATTTACTGTATATATATACTGAACAAAAATATAAACGTAACATGCAACAATTTCAACGTTACAATTCAAATAAGGAAATCAGTCAATTTAAATAAATAAATTAGGCCCTAATCTATGGATTTAACATGACTGGGCAGTGGTGCAGCCATGGGTGGGCCTGGGGGAGGGCATGGTCCAACCCACTGAGGAGCCAGGCCCAGCCAATCAGAATGAGTTTTTCCCCACAAAAGGGCTTTATTACAGACAGAAATGCTCAAACGATCCCGCAGGTGAAGAAGCTGGATGTGGATTATGGTAGAGAAGTTAAATTCCCTTGCAACAGCTCTGGCGAACATTCCTGCAGTCAGCATGTCAAGTGCACGCTCCCTTATCTGTAGCATTCTGTTGTGTGACAAAACTGCACATTTGTGACTTGTTTCAGGAAACTAGGCGCATGTCGCGTGTCACTACTTCACTGGAGAGTCATTTGAACGTAAACTTTTTTTTTTTATCAAAAAGCGTTTTTTTGGCAGAAATGCCTTGTGGAACATGTGAACTTTCATGTGCCTTAATAACAAACTTGTATGCCATCTGTAAATACGAATACAATTGTTAAATTACGAGCCTAGTTGGTTTAGCCACGGACAAAGACAGGAACTTTCCCGCTACCCACGATTGGCTGAGATAATGGATGGGCTGGACATGCCGAGAGATGAGTTTGGATTGGTCTGCCGTGTAGCACGCATCTGTCTATAACATGAGCTGGTCAGTATGTGTAGGTAATCCTTTCTAATGTGGCTTTTTTGAAAGATGTGATGTAGTAGAACTGCAAACGTGTTGCTCTCCACTTCTGGAGGACCGAGTTTTGAAATCAGTGGAAGGCCCAGTGGAATTAGAGTATGATAGCTAAGGAGATGGAGAAAATTCTGGCATTTGATTGCAAATATGCAGGCTTTGGTATAAAACACCTGTCTCTGGATTACATCTTCAAGCTAAGGGCAACCATGGCATCCGTGACAGAGAGGGAGAAGCCTTCATCCATGTATACGGGTAAGATAGTCTAGCTAGCAACATTTTCAGATATTACACGTTTCTAATTTTGTCAGAAAGTAATTTTAATTTCAAGTTAGTGTACTGTTAGCTAGCTGGCTAACGTTAGCTGGCTTGCTCACTAGCTAACATTATGTGTATGATCTGTGTACTTTAGTATTATTATTTGTATGTCAGAGCCATTTACACTGCTAATTATAGCCTAATGTTAGCTAGCTAGCTAACATTGAACCTGGTTGATTAGCTACCTGCAGATTTATGCAGGGTAGTAATGTTATGAGTTGGGATTATGGTTCGTTGTTTAGCTAGCTAGCTAGCTAGCTACATGTCTAAACAAAAGACTCCACTGTGCAGTCACCATTTCAATAGAATTTTCATGATGTCACTGCAACAACTGCAGATGTAGCTGGTAAATTCGCTCTGGCTATCTACTCCGATTTCAGAGCACTCTTGTCTGAGTGTGCCAGAGCGCAGAATAACTAATGAATTTATGAACGCTGGCCAGTGTCAGTAAACGTTAAATTGTTGCCAGCAGCACAGTTTCAGTCTCTACTTTTATCCAATGTTTAAAAAAAACACACAATTTCAAACTTTGATACATAAGACCGAATCGAGCCGGTCCCTCACATTTTAGAGTGGCCTTTATTATCACCAGCACAAGGTGCACCTGTGTAATGATCATGCTGTTTAATCAGCTTCTTGATATGCCACATCGGTGGATAGATTATCTTTGCAAAGGAGAAATGATCACTAAAAGGGATATAAATAAATGTGTGCACAAATTTGAGAGAAATACGCTTTTTTTGTGTGTATGGAACATTTCTGGGATCTTTTATTTCAGCTCATGAAACATGGCACCAACACTTAACATGTTTTTTCATACACTAAATTATTGATTTATTTTTTAGACTGTGTGTCATTCTTCCCAACTAATGAATATGTTGTTTATTCTCCATCTCTCCATCTCTTTCTTTCTATCCTTTCACTCTACCTCGTTAGCAAGGAGAGGGTAATTATTTGAACCTGTAAGTGGTAATGCGTCCATCCAAATCCCTCTTTCTCTCTCTATCACTCCGTCTCTCTTTCTCTCTCACTTTCTCCCTTTTTCTGTCCCTCTTTCTTTTTGCTCTCTGTTCAAGAGGTAGCTTTGATATTTTCTCACCAGATGCAATTAGAGCCTCTTAAACACTCTCCAAATCGGCTCTCTATGGTCTAGGTGGCGTGACACATAGAGATGTAAGGTCCTTTAGTGCTCAAAAATAAGTGCTAGTTAAAGTTCCATGTACAATCATATAAATTTCATCATATTAATATCCATTCTTCCAGACTACTATACAGTCATGTAATCCAGTTTGTTACCTGTTCAGATATTAGCTTTTTTTAGGGTTTGGAGCTCTAAGCTGGTTCTAGGTTCGGGGTTAATAGGTTTTGGAGGTTAATTAAGGAGTAATAGGGAAAATAGGATGTGAATGGCGAATTTGTGTCCGCCAAAGTACGTTTTACAAGACTGTGTGTGTTGTGTGTGTGTGTCGTGTGTCGATGTGGTGTGTTATAGGCTGGTGTTGTTTGTGTGATGTGTGTAGGAGGAGAGGAGGAGGTAAGTCGAGTACATTGCGTATTTTAGCCTTTCGACAGCTTAGAGGATCGGCGCTCGTCATTGAGCGTGTAGGTCAGAGTCCTTTAGGCTGCCTGTCACAGCTTGACGGACCGTATGGAGGATTGATAAAGATTATCCTCCTTATATTTGGGGTTCTGAGAATAAACAGCTTCAGAAACACAATGTAGAATGTTTGTTTGCAGTATACAATCTGTTCAATCAGTGATTGTTGTGTTGTTGTTTTTGATGATGGATCCATGAAGGTGGTATGACGCGATGATGACTGATTGATGAATGTGGATGACTATTGATCCATTAGGAAATTATTTTTGCTCATACTACATATCATCTTAAATAGACAGATTACAGACATGCAACACGTCACACACATTACATACGAAGGCAATAGCTACAGACAGAACATATCCCATTAGACAGGACCATATAGCACAATACATAATACAACACAAGTAGACTGGTTCTTTTCAGTGATGAGGCCCGTACCCATACAGTTCATACTTCAATGTAATCAGGGGAGTTATTTCACCCGCTATAGAGTGAGTTGTTTGTTTTAATGTTTCTAAGCTTTGCAGGGTGGGGAATGCAACAAGCCCTTGAGAACAGCAGGAAGTGTGTTGTGGTCTTCTCTGGTCTGTCGCAGGTATGGTTCCATTCCATATCTTTTAGTTCTCCAATAGTCAAACTACAGATAGTTCTACAACGCATTAACTCATGTTTATGTTCTACTTCCTGGCGATCACATTGGCGTCTCATCTTCCTTTCAACAGTCTGTCCTTTCACACCTCACTGCAGTGCAGCATTTTCTGTGGTTCCATTCACACTCAAACAAAGAGTATCCTATGTAAACTCAGCCACTAGGAACAAAGTGTTAGATGTTGAGTCCAAAAAGAACTGAACTTATGTTACGTCCTTGGTGATGTCTAATGTGTTTCAGTGGTACTTGGGTTCAGTAATGGTGGAGAGTGAAATACACATCGAGTAATCTGTGCCTTGAAGGGGTCAAACAGTGGAGAAATGGTCCCTGCTCTACACATCATCCAGTTGGACAGTCCACATCAACCTTCCTGGTTCCAAAAAATGATGCTGAAGGGGATTATGTAATCTGAGTGATGATCCCAATCTACAAAGGTCGTGTGACGTACTTAAGCATGTGACAAATGGACACACCCTGACAATCACAAACCTGAGAGAGAGTGGACTCGCTACTACAAGTTCAGATCTTATAACAGATCGACAGGAGGGAATATTTTGATATCCTGAGCACTTTGTCTGTTACAGGTCCTTGTGATATTATATTCTGATAATGCTAATCATGTTATATTGATTTCTGGAAAATTGTCTTATTTGTATTGAAATAATCAAATATGATGTATGGTATAATAGGTATTCTGAATGATGATTTGAGAATGTCCACCCTGCCCTCATTTCAACTAGACACAGGTCATCTGATGGTTTTAATGTTGTATCTACTCAGAACCTGCAGGTGAAGGTGACCACTACATGTGGTCAACGACACTGAACCTAGCTACCCCTGTCTCCTGACTCGGTAACGTCCCCCCCTACATCTGTAATCACTCTGCACCAGTAAGTTATGTTATCCAAGAGCTTTTCTCCCTCGTACACGTTTCTACTTTAACTCGAAGTACCAGATTCACTGTGCTGTAAACAGGCATCACTATCTCCTGCATGTGTTGAGTGTCGCCCTATACACTTTTAAAGTCGCAAAATCATTCAATACACATCATTTGGTCAGTGTTGATGTTTAGTGAAACAACATGAATGGGCTGGCTATTTAATTTAGATGAATGGTTTGATTTTACAGCTCTAAATCCGTATCTTACTTCTTATTGCTGTATCCAGATGCCCTCAGGATATTCCACCCTCATGCTGTCAGTCAGTCCCTCTGGTGAAATAGTGGAGGGAGTTCAGTGACTCTGACCTGCAGTCAGTTGATGCCAACCTTTCCACTGTGTACCTAATATACACCCGTGTACTCCAGCACAAAATACATAGAACATGTCATGAAAGACATTCTGGACACAGTGATTACACATTCTTCCTTTGAACACAGCCTCTGAGGACATGAGAGGGATTCTATCGTTCACGAGGTAGCGCGAGACTCTTTTGGAACATTATTATGGGGAATGTGACTATTACCTGTCCTATATTATACTGTTATATGTAAGTCCTATCTCCATATCTGTCCATATCTCTTGAGTGCGTCTTGATAACTTTACAGATTTTATTCTGCATATAGCTATTGTATCAAACTCACTTAAGAGACCCTGTCCACCAGTATGTCTCTCCTTGGAGTATCTGAGGGATCGTGGGTGCGGGGCTGCCCTGCACTGATGGAGCTACCTCCTAGGCCCACCCTATCCACCGGTGACGCTATATGAAGGGTGAGCACATTACACTCTATCTGCAATTTTAGTAACATATAACGTCCACTAGAGGTCAGTAGAAGATCCAGAACTCACATCTGTCCCTCATTACAAGTAGACCCCACAGGAGGAAAGTGATACCACGGCACCACACCATCGTAATAAATGTCATACTAATCTGCGTGGATGGTTTGATTTTTAAGTCGCTATACGAACTGTATAGAGAGTTAAGAGAATTTAAGTTTACATTAAAAGAATGGTAGAGGGAGTTGTGTTGAAAAGTGAATTGAGAGGTGTTCTTTCCGCTTTGTGTCAGATTAAATGGACCTGTCTGGCCTTTGGATGTACAGGCCTCAAAAGTATGCTGTAGGTCCCCTGCTAGTTGTGTGTGTGTGAGTGGATGAAATTCGTAGCGGAACCACTAGCAGAATCTGGACAGTTGGATACAGACCGCTTGCTAGGTAGATGGCTGAGGCCCTTCTGGTATTAATGGGTACTGGGATAGTGAAACATCCACAGAACCTGAACAGTGACTAGCAGTCCCCTCAGGTATTAGGAGTCGTGATCCCTGCCGCAGATTATGAGACTGGAGCGATACACCACAGACCTGGGCTGAAAGAGAACAAACGAAAACCTTGGACTGGAAGAGAAACCACTCACACGAACCTTTGCGACTGCAAGAGAACCATCCAACAGAACCGACTGGATACAGTACACCACTCATGAACCTCGACTGAAAGATGGAAAACACCACAGAAACTGCTTGAAGATGATCACCACATCACAGAACCTGATTGAAAGTACGTAAACCTCTCTCACCTACACTGTGAATCTGAATGTCACAGATGCCTCACACCGCATGTTACTTTGAAGATGTCTAACCTTCTCAGACAGAACGCCGTGGATCTGACATCGCAACTCCACTCACAGTAACCTTACTGAGATTGCATCCCACCAACAGAACCGTGTATTCGCGAAGAGTAACACAACAAAACCTGGACTGTATAGAGAACACCACAGTACCATGACGCAAGAGATACCACCGCCACAGAACTTGTATCTGAAGTGACGACATATACTCCATCTTGATATCTGTCGTAACTTGCGAACGAGCAAACAGCATCGAATTCCACACACCGCTAGCCGCCTGCTTCACACATAGCTATGTTCCTGTCTCTTCCATACTATCACTCAATAAGCTTTATGCTTCTCTCGCGAGAATGATAAGCACTTTGGTGGTGTCCTAGTATGTGTGTGTTGTGGTGTGTGTGTGTGGGTGTGTGTGTGTGTTGTGTGTGTGTGTGTGACTAGTGTTGGTGACTCGTGTTGGTGATGATCTGTTTTGTTGGAGTGTGAATTGTGGTGTCTGTGGAATTGTTAGGAGGATGTTGTGTTATGTCGTGATTCTACACTACTATTCTTGTTGGATAAGAGAACGCAAGTTATGTACGTCCCTAATAACAAATGGAATATATATATCAAGTTGATTTAATAAATTAATTGTGACGCATCACATAAGGCTACTGGGGATTGCATCGAGCTATTTTTGCCATGATGTAGTGTATTCACATTCCTATGTACGACAAGGAATCTAAGATTGCTAATACTCTATGTGTATGGGTAGTCTCATGCTGCCCGTTAGAGTGAGTTAGGATATTATAGGTAAGTGTTAGGGTTTAGAATTAAGTTAAATCACTCTAAAGGTTTAGGAGCTAGCATGTGCATAGGTGTTAAGTATGCTAGGGGTTTTCAAACAGCGAGATCATATCGCAGAACGAATAGTTCTGAGGAGTACTATAGTAATGAACACGTTCTATCACAACAAGCGTAGTTTTTTGGTATATAGGGTTAGGTTAGGGTTAGGAGTATCGAATGGAGTTTACGGTTAGATTAGGGTTAGGTTTAGGGTTAGGGGTAGGGAAAATAGATTATTGAATGGGACTGAATTGTATGTCCCAAGGTTAGCTGTACAAGACTGTGTTTTGTGTGTGTGTGTGGTGTGTGTGGTGTGTGTGTGTGTGTGTTGTGTGTGTGTGTGTGTGTGTTGTGTGGTGTGTGTGTGTGTGTGTGTGGTGTGTGTGTGTGGCATGCGTACATAAACACACGCAAGTATATCGGAGGATGGCAATTATAAATGCAAGCAGCTCAGCCGACCTGACGGACCAAAGACGTTGCGTCGAAAATCGGGATCCTATTCCCTATATAGTGCACTCTTTTGACCAAGGCCCATAGGTAATAGGGTGCCATTTGGGAATGCACACCTAGACTCACAACACCTCCAGACATGACTCAGATGTTCCACATCTGCCATAACAGATGTGGGCTCTAACACCTACTCTCCCGTTCTACAGTACTACAACATCTACTACAGCTGTTCCCCACAACACCTGGAGGGGAAAAATGGTAGTGAGCTGACTGATGACTATTAGCTAATGTCTGAGTATTTTAACACCTATGTCTGGCAGTTGCATATAGCTTTTGGGTCGAGTCATTGTGTTATTATGGGTTTGACAGACTGTGACGTTAGCACTGGACTGCACTTCAGGGTTCAAATTTTCAGGAAGTAAAGTGAATTCAGGAAGTTAATTGAATTCGGTCAATCGGGAAGTGAAATGTCAATGCCAATTTTCCTATTAAGATCTTCCATGGCGCAATATCGGAATTGCATATTCCCATTATTTTACTTCCTGATTTGATTTGTCTAGGTCTATTGATACCAGTATTTGTTACTATAGTCACCCTTGATTGTGTGCGCATTAAAATAGAATTGACCCCAACCCTGCTTTACTGGCAAGTGCAGTGGTTACATGTTTGTATGTGCAGTTTCCCTGCAATGTAACTTAATTTTCACCAACATTGCTCTGGACTGGGGTTGAACATCCTCCTCCTGGTCCTGTGGTCGGATGTCAACAGATACCACGGAAGATGTGTGTCCCACAGATGGAGAT